>NC_060130.1:463577180-463880284 GCF_021461395.2 Schistocerca americana
AAGATTAAGGAAAGGCAAACCTACGTTTCTAGCATTTGTGGACTTTGAGAAAGCTTTTGACAATGTTGACTGGAATACTCTCTTCCAAATTCTGAAGGTGGCAGGGGTAATATACAGGGAGCGAAAGGCTATTTACAATTTGTACAGAAACCAGACTGCAGTTATAAGAGTCGAGGGACATGAAAGAGAAGCATTGGTTGGGAAGGGAGTGAGGCAGGATTGTAGCCTATCCCTTGTGTTATTCAATCTATATATTGAGCAAGCAGTAAAGGAAACAAAAGAGAAATTCGGAGTAGGTATTAAAATCCACGGAGAAGAAATAAAAACTTTGAGGTTCACCGATGACATTGTAATTCTGTCAGAGACAGCAAAGGACTTTGAAGAGCAGTTAAACGGAATGGACAGTGTCTTGAAAGGAGGATATAAGATGAACATCAACAAATGCAAAACGAGGATAATGGAATGTAGTCGAATTAAGTCGGGTGATGCTGAGGGAATTAAATAAGGAAATGAGACACTTAAAGTTGTAAAAGAGTTTTGCTATTTGGGGAGGAAAATAACTGATGCTGGTCGAAGTAGGGAGGATATAAAATGTAGACTGGCAGTGGGAAGGAAAGTGTTTCTGAAGAAGAGAAATTCGTTAACATCGGGTATAGATTTAAGCGTCAGGCAGTCCTTTCTGAAAGTTTGTGTATGGAGTGTAGCCATGCATGGAAGTGAAACATGGACGATAAATAGTTTGGACAAGAAGAACATAGATGCTTTCGAAATGTGGTGCTACAGAAGAATACTGAAGATCAGATGCGTAGATCACATAACTAATGAGGAGGTATTGAATAGAATTGGAGACAAGAGGAGTTTGTGGCACAACTTGACTAGAAGGAGGGATCGGTTAGTAGGACATGTTCTGAGGCATCATGGGATCACCGATTTAGTATTGGAGCGCAGCCTGGAGGGTAAAAATCGTAGAGGGAGACCAAGAGATGAATACACTAAGCAGATTCAGAAGGATGTAGGTCGCAGTAGGTACTAGGAGATGTAGAAGCTTGCACAGGATAGATTAGCACGGAGAACTGCATCAAACCAGTCTCAGGACTGAAGACCACAACAACAACAACAACAACAACAACAATTTAAACTGATGGAAAAAACAATAGCAACACCAAGAAGGAGCTGTGCTACGTAAACGAAAATTGACAGGTGTGTTTCTACATCTGAAAGATTATGTCTGTTCAGGTTTCTCGCCAGACGCGTAGCGGTTGCGCTAATAGCACCACTCTGAGAATGCTAACTAGGTTTCTTTAAATTCACGCTGTAACTGCCGTGAGAGTTAGTTACCTTTGAGATTGGATGTGGTGAGCTGATGTTAGACAAGAATGCATTTAAAGGCCACAAACGCACCATTGTCTACAGCACACTGAGTTTGAACGATGTCGTGTAATATGGCTACGAGAAACTCGACGTTCCTTCTGCGGTGTTGCTGAAAGACTTGGCGTAATGTAGCCAATGTACAGGATTTCGCGTAGCGGTGGTCACGAGAATGGGCTCCAGACGACAACATCGCACTACCGAAAGGGAAAACCATCATGTGTGGCGTAAGGTTCTTTATGCCGTACTGCATCTGCACCAGTAGTCTGAGCAGCAGTTGCCACATCAGTGACACAATGAACTGCTAGAAATCGGTTACTTCAAGTGCAGATCCGACCCAGAAGCCCTGTATCTTGCATTCCACTGACCCCTGACCGCCGCCATTTGCGACTTGAAATGGTTCAAATAGTTCTGAGCACTATGGGACTTAACATCTGAGGTCATCAGTCCCATAGAACTTAGAACTACTTAAACCTAACTAACCTAAGGACATCACACACATCCATGCCCGAGGCAGGATTCGAACCTGCGACCGTAGCGGTAACGCGGTTCCGGACTGTAACGCCTAGAACTTTGCGACTTCATTGGTGTAAAGTGAGAGCCCATTGGTGAACGGGATGGAGGTCTGTTGTGTTTGTTGATGGAGGTTGGTTCTGTCTCAGTGCAAGTGATGGCCGAGAGTAGGTTAGAAAGAGGCTGTATGCGGGTTTGCAACCAACCTGGATCTATACCTGCTGTTATTGTTGAGGGTGCGCTTTTCTTATGACTACAGCAGCACTCTCGTGTTCATCCCACGCACCCTGACTGCAAATGTGTACGCCAATCTGGTGGTCCGACCTGCTGTACTGCCATTCGTGAACAGCATTCCACGGGGTGTTTTCCAACAGGAGAACACTCCCCACTAACCAAAAATGTTCAAATGTGTGTGAAACCTTATGGGACTTAACAGCTAAGGTCATCAGTCCCTAAGCTTACACACCGCTTACAGACTGCGCGGCCCCCACTAACCCCTTTTTGACTCAACATGGTGTACAGCCGGCAGAGTGTCAACATATTGCCCTGGCCGCTCGATCACTAGATCAGTTAATAATCGAGCACATATTTGATATCATCGGACGGCAACTCCAGTGTTATTCACAATCAGCATTACCCGTACGTGTACTGACCGACCAAGTGTAAAAGGCACCGAGCGAGGTGGCGCAGTGGTTAGCACACTGGACTCGCATTCGGGAGGACGACGGTTCAATCCCGTCTCCGGCCATCCTGATTTAGGTTTTCCGTGATTTCCCTAAATCGTTTCAGGCAAATGCCGGGATGGTTCCTTTCAAAGGGCACGGCCGATTTCCTTCCCAATCCTTCCCTAACCCGAGCTTGCGCTCCGTCTCTAATGACCTCGTTGTCGACGGGACGTTAAACACTAACCACCACCCCCAAGTGTAAAAGGCGTGGAACTGCATAACACAAACTGACATCCGGTATCTGCTTGCATTCACCATTCTGGCGGCTACACCGGTTTTTAGTATACCAGCAGTTTACAGTTTCAGTGGCTTATCTCCCTCTCATATTAATCTGTGATATCGCAATGTTAATCACTTAAATATGTTAAATTGACAAATGTATTCACGAAATTTCGTTTTTCAACATTAATTATTTTTTATTGTTGCAATTTTTGACCATCAGTGTATTTACAAAAAGTATACAGGCCTATACGAGGTGCATTCAAGTTCTAAGGCCTCCGATTTTTTTTCTCCGGACTGGAAAGAGATAGAAACATGCGCATTGTTTTAAAATGAGGCTGCGTTCATTGTCGTCCCAGAGATGGCAGCACCGTACGGCAGATGGAATTTTACCGCCAGCGGCGAGAATGAGACCTGTTTTAAATACTTAAAATGGCGACGTTTTCCTTACTTGAACAGCCATTTTAGATTTGGGGTGATACAACAGAGATTGCACTCCTGCTTCCGTTTTTAACGCTATATTTTCTGACATTTTATCTAAGCACCACAAATATGTAGCTGTTTTTACAGACGGGTCGAAACAGGAGGATTCTGTTGGTTGCTCTGTTGTTTTCCTGGGTCGTTTCCTCCGACTGCTCAAGCCTTTACCGTCTTTGAAACAGAATTTTATGCGATCTTGCGAGCACTGGAGCAGATGAGACGTTCCTCCACTGCTAAATTTCTTGTATGTTCCGATTTCCTAAGTGCCCTTCACTCGTTAAAATGTTCTTACCCCGCAGATAAAGTAGTCCAGACTATCCAGGATGCCCTCCTCCAACTACGACGACTAGGGAAGGAGGTGTCTTCTTTCTGGGTACCAATGCGTGTCGGAATTGCGGAGAATGAAAGGGCATATCTAGCAGCCAAGGAGGCGTGCCTCGATCCTTAGGTATTTCTGTGTGCTATTCCCCTGCATGTTATCACCCACTGTTGAGCTCAAGAGTCTTGCGTCGGTGGAAGGATGAGTGGCTGGAAGTGACCAACAATAAGCTCTGCTTAGTAAAGTCCACAAAGCGGCTGTGGTGCACTTCTATCAAGCCACCTAGACGGGACAAGGCTCTCCTCACTCGTCTTCGCACTGGCAACAGCCCCATGATGCATGGCTTCTTCCTCCGGCGAGAGGACCCTCCAATGTGTGGAGCTTGTGGCGTACAGGTCACTATGCGCCACGTTTTATTGGACTGCTTCTTATTTTTCGACCAGAGGGCCGTGGCTGATTTGCCGACTGATCTGCAATTTCTTTTAGGTAATAATCAATTTAGGTAATAATCAATCACGCCCGTGTGGAGTTGCTAGTCTCCCGTCGGGCGCCTCCCCAGGTGGCGGATAGGGGAATGCCCACCAGATATGGAGGGTACCGGGGAAATAAAATACCCGGGGTGGACCAAAACTAGCAACTACTGCCTTGTAGTCTAGGTATTGGATTACCAAAGGCTAAAGGAAGAAAACCTTGAGCAAAAATTACCTGGTCCTCCATGTTGGGGGTTAATGCGATGGGCCAACTCCCCATTCATTGGAAAAACCTCACTGGTTAAAAAGCCTATAAGATTACAGCAGGACGGATATAATAGGAGACGAAAAAGGCTAAGAAAACGGACTGTCTTAATTGGTGTATGGAATATACAAGGATTACAAAATAAAGTAGGAGAAGTGATTAAAGAAATGGAGGCTAGAAATCAAGATATTATTGTACTCCCAGAAACTAAGAAAAAAGGACGAGGTATTGAACGAATAGGATCATATACACATTTCTATAGTGGTGTCCCAAAAAATCAAAGAGCAAAACGGGGGATATCGATATTGATGAAAAACAAATTCAAAAGAATGGTCACAAACTGGGAACCTATTGATGAAAATCTGATTAAAATTAATATTGATATTCATGGATACAAAATTACTATTATAGGAGTATATGGAATAAGCGAAGATGAACCAATTTGTAAAAAGGATGATTTCTATAATAATTTAAATGGAATCATAGAGGATATCGGGAAAACCAGGGAGATTATTATTGCAGGGGATTTTAACAGTAGAACTGGAAGTAAAATTGGAAATAAAATTATAGGACCATTTGGAGAAAATGTTATAAATGATAATGGTAATAGACTTATTGATATCTGTGAACAAAATTCATTGAAAATATTAAATGGCTTTTATCAACATAAAGAAATACATAAATACACATGGCATAAAGATACATTGAATCAAAAATCAATAATAGACTATATTATAATTAAACAGCAAACGAGTATAAAAATACATGACATAAGAGTATATAGAGGGGTAACTCTTAGCGATCATTATTTGGTAAATTCCAAATTTTTATTCCCCTTCAGAGGAAAAAGCACTGAAGAAAATCGAAATTGTCCTATAGAAAATATACAAACAGAAATCAAAATTCCTAAATATAATTTGAATAGTTTTGAGAATGAAAGCACAATATTTTTATATCAAAAGAGATTAGATGAAAAACTGGTAGAAACAGAGTTTGATAATACAGAAGATCAATATCATTATATTGTAAATAAACTACATGAAGCCGCCAAGGAAGCTTTAGGAGAAACAGAAGAAACACGTACAAACCATCCATTATACTGCTGGAATGAAGAAATTAAAAAGGAATTGAAATTAAAGAAAGAAAAATATTTAAAATGGTTAAATGCCAGAAATCTTCAAGATAAAATAGAGCTTAATGCACAACAAGCGAAAATCCGGAAAAAGGTTGCAGAAGCAAAAAACAAAGTTTGGGAACAGTCATGTCAAAAAATTTAATCCTATATTGGTGGTAAAAGAAACACAGAATCATGGAAAACTATAAAAAATTTAAGAAGGAATTCTAAAGAAACAACACATATTAAATATATTACTCATGACTCTTGGGAAAAATATTTTAAAAGTTTATTAACAGAAAACAGGGAAGAATACTTGGGAAACCCTGAATATAATGAAATGATAGATCTACAAGCAGAGAATTACACCCGTTTGGAAATAGAGACAGTAAAAACTGCAATAAAATCTCTAAAGAATGGAAGGGCTACAGACATTGGAGGTATTCCTGCAGAATTATTAAAATTAGGAACAAAGAAATTAATGGAATTGTTAAGAAACCTTTTCGAAAGATGTTTAAATGGGGAAGATGTCCCAAATGATTTGAAAGTAGGATATATTTCAGTGATACATAAAAAAGGAGCGAAAGATGAGTGTAAAAATTATAGGGGAATAACAGTGACCAATACCTTCAGTAGATTATATGGAAGAATTATTAAATATTTGTTAGAACAAGATTACAGAGAAAAGGAGGCTGAAGAACAAGCAGGTTTTAGAGCTGGAAGATCAACAATTGATCATATCTTTTGCCTACAACAAATTATTGAAAAAAAAATGGTTCGGGACAACCTATACATTTAGTATTCATAGATATAGAAAAATCCTATGATAGTGTGCCTTTATCCAGTTTATGGAAAGCTTTAATATCAATAGGAATAAATCCAAGAATAATTAAAGCAATTCAAAATTTATATAAAAATTCTATTTCAAAAATAAAAATTGGTAAATATCTATCACATGGATTCCAAGTCACAAAAGGATTACGTCAAGCATGTAGCATCTCACCTACATTGTATAAAATATATACAGAAGTAACTTTACAGAATTGGAAGAAAAAATGTCACGCTATGGGAATACCAATAAATGATAGAACAATATACTCGTTACAATTTGCAGATGACCAACTGATTATAGCCCAAGACTGTGAGGACGTAGAGTATATGACCAGAAAATTGATTCAAGAATATAAAAAATCAGGTCTAAATGTAAACATGAATAAAACAAAGTACATGGTAATTGGTGGAGTGAATGGAGACTTAATATTAGAAGAAGGGATGGGAACAATAACAGCTACTGAGGAATATAAATATTTAGGTGTGAAAATTACAAATGATGGGAAACAGGACAAAGAAATTAGATCAAGAATAAATTCTGGAAAGACGACAATCTCTTTATTGAATGGAATTCTCTGGGACAAACACATAACAACTGATAACAAAATAAGGATTTTTAAAACAATAGTTAGGAGCATTATTACATATGGTTCAGAAGTGTGGACAACAAAATGGCAACTGAAATCAAAATTATTAGCCACAGAAATGGATTTCTGGAGACGTTCAGCAAGAATATCAAGACGAGAAAGAATAAGAAATGAAGTAATCAGAGACAAGATGAAATGTAAAAATTCAATTATTGATTTCATCGAGCACAAACAACTTAAATGGTATGGACACATCAGACGAATGGAACAGGAAAGGCTACCAAAATGCATAATCGACTGGGTACCAATTGGAAGAAGAAAAAGGGGACGACCACCTGATACATGGATACAGGGAGTTCAGTCAGCAATGAGGAAGAACAACATTCCTGAAGATTTATGGACAAATAGAGAAGAGTGGAGAACAATAATTAGTGACTTACTGTAATCTAGAATAGGTGCTGGAAAAATGTACTCACATTGTAAATCCAGAACAATAATAAAAATAATCAAACGAATGTGGTTAGAGTTATATAGTTTTGTGAAGTTTCCGGCGTTTTTACCAAGATTTTATGGAGAAGACTGCAATTTGTTTACAGGGTGACTGGCTCGCCCATATTTTACGTAAGTGGCCAGCTAGTGACATTTTCCTGTGGCGTCTTTTTAGCTGATTCCTGGTTTTATTTGTGTTTTAGACTTTTGTATAGCATCTTTAATCCTTTATCGTTGTCTTAGCGTGTATGATCACATTTTAGTAAATTTTTTCCACATTCGTTCTTTTTAACGTGTGTAAGGGCGCCGATAAGCCAGCCGTTGAGCGCCCGTAAGCACCAAACACACATTCCCATCTTCATTCTGTGACGAACACACAGTCTCGCTGTATAGATCAGCTGGGTTTCATGAAAGTGCATTACAGAAACGGCCTTTTTGAAATGTGGTACTTATTTGTAGTAATTATTATAAAATGAGTTACTTGGAAGCTGCTGTAACTCAGTTACTTGACAAGGAGAGGAGGGGGTGGAATTTTGAATATCTGTTTAACATGTAGGCACGCAGGGAGGCACCGTGTAACCACATTATTTGATCGCATAAATTAGCAGCTGTTCCAGCAGTGACGACTTGCGGCTTCTACCGACCATTATTACGAGGCCGCATTGAAAATTAACGCCTCCGAATTTTTTATATTGTTCTCTGTATCGGTTGAGTTATTATCTGTCAAGCATACAACTCACTTGACTTTTCCGCTTCGCCGACGCAATTTCAAACTTACAGCCTCTAGGGGGCTCCGGACTGTAGCGGGTAAAATGGTGGTGTGTAACGTAGTAACGACGGTGCGTCAGAAACAGAGTGCTGTAGGCGAGTTTCTAACCGCAGAAAACGTACCTCCAATTGAAATTCCTTTCCTTAGGCATGACAATGGCAGACCACACCCGAGCGCTGCGACATGTGTAACATTCCGACGCCTTGTGTTCAGTGACATCAATTATCCTCCATACAGTCCCGACTTCGCCCCATTCAATTTTCATCTGTTTCATGACCTCAAAGAACATCTTCCAAGTATTCATTTTGATAGTCATTCCTTAATCTAGGTTACAAAGTAAATATTACTCCTTAAATAAACAAACAAATACCTATATCAGAAATTACCGTTCCAAAATTCTTAAACTAAGCACACCTGTATACACTAAAGTGACCGCCACAAAAAAATTAAAGTAACATACACATGACAAAATTACCGCCAAAATATTAATCTAAATGTGTGCAATTTAACAAACATATATATTTCATATCATCAAAATTATGTACCACTCATTACATTAGCTATTAGTATACCAAGAGATCAGTCACATCCCTGAGTCCCATTTGTCTCTGTTACTTGGGGTACTCCAACCTGTGAGCATTTGGGTGAGGACAGCTTACTACAACAAACGGGCCATAGTACAGTTCAAAAAGCTTTTTGGTCTCACCATCTATTTCCTTTGACTGTTCCTTTGTTTTTTACTAGCACCAGGTCACTAACTTTGTTCTTTGTGGGCGTACCTACAGCGACGCCTATGTTTCCTTCGTAGTGCCCATCCTGCCATTTGCTCTGCAATGAACTTCTGTCTCTCCCATTCAAAGATAGGTGTACCTGGCAGGAAACTCACTGTCTGGGCTGTCAGGTTGGTTGCCTTCTCGTTCCACATCACTTCATTTATTGTGAACCCTGTAGCACCATTTTACACACTGTATATCACCTCCTCAAATATGATTACACATTCTGCTCAGGTGGTATGCCTGAGGCTGCAGTATGTCAGGCACAAACGTCCAATCTCACATATGTACCGTGCAGCCAAATTTCCTGCTGGGTGATAAACCCAGGTCCTGATATGCTTCACACCTGCCTGCTCCACGAAATTTTCCCATGACTTTGAGATGAAAGGAGATCCATTATCAGAAAGCATTACCGTTGGCTTACCTAGGTCCATCAGTTTCTTTACCATAGTTCTACTAGTGGTCTTTTTCATTCCATACGACTTTACGTGTTTGGAAAACATCTACAGCGAACAGAATGTCCACCCAGTTGGCAATGGGCTGAACACATCAATCACGAGGAGTTCCCTCGCATTTTTGGGCGAGATGTTCTGCATTTCCCGCTGACTCGCAGTGGTGTTGTGTTTTACCCTTTGGCACCTGTCACACGCACCTAGTTGCTTTCACACCCTATAGTCCATGCTGTCAAATAGTACATAGCCCTGTGACACTCCTATACATTTCTGTGTCCCATAATGTGCGTGGCTGAGATATACATAATACATGAGGGACTGTATACGTTCCTCAGACGAGCACAGTCGCCACTACTCTTTAGTTTCATTGTTCCTGTGGAACAACACTACTTTGTAAATCTCATAAAACTTGTCCAGCTTCTCATTCCCGTTGGTTCCCAAACTGGTGTTAAGTAACTTCAAATCAGAATCAGCATTTTGTATCCGTCTCATGTCCTTACGTATACTTCTAGTGTGATTTCCCCTTCTACACATCATTCTAAACTCGCTCCTCCCTTCCACTTCTTCATTATTCCCATCACTTCCAAGTGTGAGAGCGCATCAGAAACCACATTATCGGTGCCCTAGACATGCTCTACCTCTTGCTGAAATCTTTGCAAGAACATCGCCACCAGTTGAGCCTTTTATTCAGTAGGCTACAGTCCTATAAGCAGCTAAGAACCTTATGATCTGTCTTCACAATGGTCTCATGTCCTTCCAAATACAGGATGTCCGAAAAGGAATTTACAACTTTGAAAATTCATATCAATTAATTCATAGTATCTACAGAGGTGATTTTTAGTGTCAGTTTGTAGAGAAATACGTCAAGTTTTTGTCTCGAGTAGTTTGCTAGTGCCGAATCGCACCGTAAGGAGCGCTAACGGCAGTTGCGTCAAAAATGGCTGCCTCCACTGGACCCGAGGGTGCTAGCTGCGTCTTTTCGTTTGAAGAATGGAAGTCGGCGACAACAGTTAAGCGTAATTTCCGTATGAAATACGCTAAAGATCCGTCTAGTAGGCCTACAGTTTTTGAGTGGCATAAATGTTTTGTAGAAACAGGATGCTCGGTAAGACATGGGAAATCATCAGGTCGTCCAAGCATACCTGACGACGTTGTTGAGTGAGTGAGACAGCGTTTCGTCAACAGCCCTACGAAATCGACCCGGCGTGTTAACACACATAACTGTAGGATTTGGGACCGCGAAAATCCGCATCAAACATTGCAACATGTTTGTGATAGCCCTAAACTGAACGTTTTTTGTGCACTGAGCAAGAAAAAAGTGCATGGCCCCTTTTTTCCCATGAGAGAACCATCAATGGGATAGTGTACCTGCATATGTTACAACAATTTTTGATACCACAGATCGATGAGAATGACCAAGAACGAAATGTTTACTTCATACAAGATGGTGCACCACCCCACTACGTGGCTGACATCCGGAATTTTCTCAGTGACTGCTTTCCAGGTCAATGGATTGGCCGTGGTGCGCCAACTTGCATGGCCCCCATATTCCACAGAACTGACACCCCTCGATTTGTTTTATGGGGATTCATCAAAGATATCATGTTAGTACCTTCTGCACTGGCTTCTCTACCTGGACTTAGAGCAAGAATTTACGTCGCTACTGAGCAAGTTACGCTTGCAATGCTACAGCGAGTTTGGGATGAAATTGACTCTTGATGGGATTTGTGCAGGACAACCAGCTGGATGTGTTCCCTAGAAAATGACACTAAATCCAGCTCTATATCTCCTTTCAATAAATTTATATGAATTTTTAAAGTTGTAAAGTCCTTTTTGAAACACCCTGTATATCTGAAATTTCAAGAATCCACTTACCACTCCCAGCAACTCCTTTTCTGATATGCCATAGGTCAGTTCATATTTTGTGAGCACCCTATTGGCTAATTTTACACTCCAGTGTTCCACCTCTTCATCCACCAACTTCCTCTGAAACAGAATAGCACCTATTTCATTGTTTGAGATGTCTGTGGCAAGGTGAAATGGGAGAGACATGTCCAGGTAACAGAGTAAACTACTATTACTCAAACTATCTCTTTTTTCTTCAAAATCTCTATCACAGTCAACTGTCAACACCCATCATGCATTTCTCTTAAGCATACGTGTCAAGTTGGGTGAATTTAGACTTTAATCAACCATGAATTTCTGGTAGAAACTCATCATTCAGAGGAAGGACTATAAATGCTTATGATTGCTTGGCTGGGCATACTCTGTTATTGCTTTTATTCATTCGGTGCAACATTCTGATGACAACACATACCCTAAGAAATTTATTTCTGCCTCGAGAAACTCACTTTTTTTTTAACTTTAGAGTCATATCACCATTTTAAAAAGTTGCAAACAAACGCTGCAACAAACGGTAATGCTCTCTCCAATTTGACTATTTTGTTCTGGTACACCCTACCACCTGACAGAAAGGCGGTGCATTTTCTGCTTTCCACTGTTAACGTTTTTGAAACCTAGAATTAATTCATCCAGATTTTCAGGATGGTCTGTATCCCTTACAATCATTTTATTTAGCCTCCTAGCATGTAGAACCAAACGTACAAATTTGCCCTTCTTTTTGACAACTACTACTGCCATATTCACTTCTGCATTGTTCAACAGTTCCCCGTTCCAACATATGCTGTACCTCTATTCTAACTCCCTCTCTGTCCACTAATGCTTTTGGATATGTCCTAACTTTAATGGGTTCATGTGGTTTCACTTCAAGTGAGTATTCAAAAGTCTTTCACCTTCCATTGTTGTTGTGAAAATATATCTGTTTCTAATTGACAGCTTATATAATTCGGCGTTCTGAATTTAAGAAATAGCCACAGTATGATTTACTTTATTCCTTATCTCCTCCTCAGCCTCCATTCCATCCATTAAACACCATGCCACTTCCAAGTTAGTCACTAACTCATCATTGAGTTACTTTTAAATTTTACCCTTTTCCTCCCTCCAACAGTATTACATTCCAACACCTGATCCTTACAGTCTACATACACCTCATATTTACTCAAAACAATGAATCCCAAACACTAGATATATACTCGAATTTGGAACAACCAGAAATGCGTGCCTAAATGATTCTCCACAAACAGTTACATCTAATGTCACCTCCATTCTTATTGTCTTACCCTAATTCTCTGTGCCATTTTTAATTTTACCCCTGTGACTGAAAATTCAACAGTTTTCTGGTTCTTGTTCATAAAAACTCTCTGCCACCTCACGTATAGAATTTCCAATATCCACCAGAGCAGTTTCACAAACCCCATCCACTCCAGTATTATAATTGCCTATTATTTTTCAATAAATTCATGCTTCAATTCAGTTTCAGCTAACAGGTCTTACTATATCTCGTATATACAGTCTTAAGTCATAGTACACATGTGATATTCACTAAAAGTTCTATATCATCATTCCCTACAAATATTACTTCAAAAGCCTCTCTAAATTTTAAACGTCCTACTCTCGACACCCATCGCTTCCTGGCAACCCTTATTTGCTATTAACTGCTGGTGAAACTTTGCAAAGTTAGCCCAGTCATCAGCATCAAAATCACACTCATCTTTCCCCATCCATTCAATATTTAAATCACTCTCATGTATAATCGTTTGCTGTTCATCACTAGGAATAAGAAAGGTTTAAATTTCATCCTCATCCTGACCACTACAACTAATTAAACCGTTACATTTTGGATCGTCATTGCACACATTGCCTTTTGCTATCATGAACATCCATTTTCCCCCACTAACTCAAAATCTCTATCCCCATTGAATATTTCTTTAATTGTTGTTTTATACTCATGATTCCCTTTATTTAAATCCCTAATTTCCCTAGCATAATCACGATTGCTTAGCTCCCAGTCTTTAGGTGCCCACTTCTGAAACCACCTGGCTCTGACTACCCAATCATTATTTAACAAAATCACTTTCTATTTTATGCTCCCAAGCTTTTTTAAGTACTTGTGCCTGCTCCACTTCTCCATTCTCACTATTTGCAACAAAAATTATATTAATGGATTTTGTTGAACTACTTGCAGCATCTGTCACAACATTATCCTCTGGAGCCCCATTCTGCACATCATAACCTTGCCAATAAAAATGTTTGATACATGGTCTCCAACTTGCTCATCACTAATCATTCACACAACTAAAATATGTACCTCCTGCACATCTCTAACGATAATAACATAAGAAAGGGACACTACTGCCTCCACGGGAGTAGCTTCAACTTCACCCAGTTTTCCATACCTTTTTTTATGCACAGCTGATACATTTTCATTACTTGACATAGCTGCGAAGTCAACAATATTTATTTCACTATCTACCATATTGTGATCCCTCTCATTAAACATACTCCCAACATTAATTTCCACCCCAGGATTTTCTGTTAAATTTTTTTCTATAAGCTCTCCTATTATCATACTGACTGAACTACTCCCAAATAGGTCGTCATGGCCTAGGATGGCCTCAATACCACATATCCTTTCCTCCCTTACTGCCTTACTTACATACTTATTCTGAAATAAATTTTTCCTATAGCTATTTTCCTGTTGCCTGATCCTATTTCTGTCATTGTGTGTCGTCCCAAATTGGATCCCAGTTGGAACATATCTTAGTTTAAAGAATTTTGTTCCTGTTGCCCTATATTACTCATATCCCTTCATCTATCACTATCTTCCTGCACTGGCCTTTGCTCATTCCAATATTCATTCAGCCTGGAACCCTCTGATTCCTGTTTCCATCACTTTACATTCCTGTTTCCATCGTTTTACGTTCCTATTTTCTCTCCAATTTTCATTTTGATTTCCATCCCTACTTCTGTCCGTCGTTCGTGGTCTCGCGGTAGGGTTCTCGCTTCCCGAGCACGGGGTCCCAAGGATCGATTCCCGGGGGGGTCAGGGATTTTCACCTGCCCTGAGATGACTGGGTGTTGTTGTGTCGTCTTCATCATCATTCATTCCCATTACGGTCGGAGGAAGGCAACGGAAACCACCTCCATTAGGACCTTGCCTAATACGGCGGTGCAGGTCTCCCGCATCGTTCCCCTATGCTCTGTCAAGAAGCATCGGACTTCATTTCCATCCCTATTTCTGTTCTCTCTCCAGTTTCCATTTTGATTTCTGTCTCTGACTGGATCTGGTGAGTGTAACCCTAACTCATATTGTTGCTTTTCTCCCCATGCTCCCTATGATTATTTCCTGTGTTATTATCCCTTGAGCCTGGTTTATAGCTCATTGCCTGATCCATCCTTTCAATTAAATTGAAAACGTTGTCAATAGAAGAAGTAGAGTAATGTATAAGTTCCCACTAAAAGTTCTCTAACAATCTTCCCTTAAAGTATAGACTTCAGTTAACACTCCCAATGGTCTGTCTAAATGTGCTAACTTCCTTAATTGTTCCTGACAAAGTTTCCTCATTGAGTATTTACCACCCTTATAAACGGGCCCATCCAGAAGTTCAGTCTGTAGCCTATTCTGCATTCCTTGGCTCCAGTGTCTATTTAAAAAGATTTGCTCAAACCCTTCATATGAGGTGAACAGTTCAGCACACTGATTTGCCCCTGTCTGAGCATAAACCTCCAACAATCTCTTAACAAATTTGATTTTACTGTTATCACTTATTGCGTGCAGGCTGCAAGAAAATCTGCAGCGTGTTACTTACTCTCCCCTGAGAGGGCTTTACCACTGGGTGTCTGCATCATAAGCCACCCCACATTTCCAGAAGCACCACATAATACTCACTTATTTATCCCATCATTTAAATTTCTGATTTCATTATTATCAACAGCAACTACATTCTCCATTTCTTTTCTCAGATTGTCAGCTGTGCCTCTCAATTCACCCATCGTTGTAGTTTTGTTTCTTCAAACCTAGCCACAATCTTTCTGTCCATCTCAACAAGAGCTTGCCTTGTTTTCACATCCCTTGTGTTACACAACTGCCTGCTGCCTGAACGCTCTGTTCAGCCTCAACTGTACCAATTCTGACACACACATTCTTTTCCACTTCCCCAAATTTTCATCGATAAATCCACCACTTGACTGATTAGTCCCTCAATTTTACCATTCAATTAATCTTTTAAACTCCCCACAGAGTTATCCATATTGCTCATACCCGTTCTAAGATTTACCATCTCACTCATCAGTGACCTAAGCATGTCGATCACGGTTGTATCCTGTACTTTTTACTGTCTCTGTGGGCTCTGAGGCTGACTTCCACTAGCTGTGGATTCACAATCACTTGCTGATTGTTTGATTTCCTCAATTTCGTCCTCGATCACTCTGGCTGGCACAAAAGCTGAAATTACAAAGGAAATTTCGCCTGCTGCAACACTTAAATTGCAAAAGCAACTCTGCCACCGCTGCTGACAAATCCTGTTCTGCTAGGCTGCTGTTGTGCTGGGGTGTGAAGCGGCTTTCTGACGGCCGGGACCTCTGGGTGCAGCGGGCAGCCTCGGCAGTTGGAGCGTCGCACGGCGAACTGTGTGCCGCTGGCGGTGATCGCGGTTTCAATGGCTGCTACTTCTGCAGTGCGACAGCGGTGTCAGCACGCTGGCATGTAGCGATGTTCGATGAAACTGTTCTGCTGTCGAAGCACTGTTCCACAAGATGCAGTCCTGCTCTGCCTTCTAGATCTGGTTGGTTCAAATGGCCCTGAGCACTATGGGACTTAACTGCTGAGGTCATCAGTCCCCTAGAACTTAGAACTACTTAAACCTAACTGACCTAAGGACATCACACACATCCATGCCCGAGGCAGGATTCGAACCTGCGACCGCAGCCTTCTGGATCTGTTCACTCTGAACTATCCCTGATGATCCCGTATGCGATCATATGGGTTGTATGGGAATGTGCGTGTGATGTGGATGACAAAGTAAAATACAATCTCTCTCATCAAGTCGTCAATAATCAAAGTTCAAAGCTGTTCCCAAGTTCTATATGAGCCCGGAGCCCAAAGCACTATTGCACGAAAAGATTTACCCACACATTAAACAGTACAATCACTACAATGGGCCCCCACAAATGTGGTTGGACTTACAATTTTGGGTACGTTTCGTCCCTGGGGCGCCAACTCACACCCATTATAATACATCCAATTTTCCACAAAAGTATTTAATATAACTGCAAGCAGGATTTACTATGCAAAATCACGCGTACACTTACGTGTTTTTTAAAGTTTCACAAATTCGAGTTTATTTCCAATAAGAACATACAAAAACCGAAAGTCACAGTTCACAGTAAACTAATTTCAGGGCGTGATCGAATTTATTAAGATCTTGGAGGTGGCTGAATAAACCATGAGTAATCGCAGGAGTTATCTTTAGAAAACTGTTAAAGTACTACAGTATCTGAACCATAAATTCCACAATGAGTACACACTGAAAACTTCTAAGTGCAGCTTGTATCACACACAACCTGTAAAATAACAAGTCCATCAAATGTAAAAAAATTTCGATGTCCGAAAGTAGGAACTCTGAATGACTCACAAACATCCGAACTAGCGGCTGTTTCACCACTCGTCAGATACAACTTTCTCAAAACACAGGCAAATACGTCATGACCACCTCCAACGGTGTCTGAACATAGCCTCTCCTCCAAAATGCCGCTGTTCATCCCGGAAACCTTGATCAAGCAGTGAAACCACTGAACATGAGAACTGCTAAAGTTCTTAATTTTAACCTTTCATACACATATAACATCAAATCACATGGAAACTTTCCGAGAAATATTATGGTGACATCAGTATTAATTTGTCTGCCATAGTTTATTTATAAACAATAATTTTTATGGTCTTCTTCCATTTTTGGATTTACAAGTGTAAATATTAACATACAATTTAAATTATACATTAAGTAAGCTGTATATCTAAAGCATACAGTACTGCCGCTACTTTTAAGGTTTTTCTATTTATTTAGGAAGAAAAATTGTTATTAGTTGCGTAAAATCCACTTTTCGGTCTCTTATTTAAATCTGCGAATAATTTCAGTAAATCTGCCATCACAGTGCAATACTGTTCTATGAGAAGTACCCACAGACACCTCGTTTGTTGCAGTCCCATACTGCGTTGCGAGGTATCCACCAGTCCAGTTCAGGAATTATTTATAACAGTTAACTTACAGTAACATTTGAACTAATGTGAATATCGAAGGCGCGTCTTGACACCCGAAATCTTCCATCTTTTCCGTTTCAAATGAGACTACTGGTTCTTCAGCGACAGCTATTGTTCAACATTTATTAATTTTGGAGTAAGCTTAAATTTTGCACTAGACGCGAAAAGCAGGCATGAGAAACGAGCGGGCATTGTGCTGCCCAACGGATGTGTTTTCCGGGTCAAGCTGTCACCTTAGTGGTCGGTGGAATTCCAGAGACAACGTTATCCCTGGAACACAGTTTGAAACTGGCCCCCATGTGCTCCTGTCAAGCTGATTTCAGCTGATAACATGAATATGACCCAATCTTAGCCGCTGCCTGTGCGTCTGCGGTCGCGTGTTTCTGACTGAATGACGTGTTTCTTCCTTTTACAATATGCTGTCGTGTTGCATGTTTGAGTTCCATAGAGGTGTGACAGTAGAGGACGCAGCCAGACACATTTGCGCTGTGTATAGGGACAATGCCATTAGACACAACACGGCAAGAAAATTATTTTCTCGTTTTAAGGAGGATCGTTTTGTCATTAGTGACTCTCCACATTCACGATGACATTCGGGGTTTGACGAAGATCGTTCAAACACATTAATCCATAATGATCCACGTCTGTGTACTCGAGAACTGGCAAGTGTGATGAACTGTGATCATTTCGCCATCGTGTGACATTTGCGTGCAATGCGGAAGATTTAAAAATCGGGTGTATTGGTACCGCATGCTCTAAGTCAAAATCACAAAAAACAGCGTAGATCATATGTGCGTTACTGCTTGCTCGCCATGAATTGGCTCGTGAACAACACCGACCGTTTCTATCCTGCATCGTTACTGGTGACGGTAAATGGGGTCTTTAGGTTAACATAAAGAAAAAAAGGGAATAACTGAACCCAAACAAAACAGTAAATCCCAGTACAAAGACCTCCGGGCATCCACAAAAGGTAATATTATGCATCTAGTGGAACAACGACGATGTGTGTATTACGAACTACCAGGGAGACTGCGCGGAGTGATGCTAGTCAGCGATAACGCCTGCCCGTATTCTGATAGACTGACAAAAAGCACTGTACATGAGTTAGGTTGGGAGGTCATTCAGCACCCACCTTATCATCTGATGTTGCGTTCTCAGATTTTCTTATTTTACACTCTCTTTCGAACAAGCTTCGAGGAACTTTCCTTCCCTATGAAAATGCACCCTGAACATGGCTTGACGAGTTCTTCGCCTCAAAACCACATTATTTCTACAGTCGTAGAGTCGAGAAGTAACCCCATCGTTGGAAGACTGTCGTAAGCAGTGAACGAGAACATATTATTTATGACGTAAGTCTCTGTTATGCGTATCTGTTGTGTTATTTTTAAACTTACCGAAAAATGCTTAGAACTTCTACATCAACAAAATAGTAAAGTGATGGAATTAATTAATCTACTTCTTGAGAGCGAAGAACTATTTCAACATACACAATTTTTTTTCGCTTGTGAACTGACCTGGAATTTTTTTTTTTTAAAAGAACAGACTACCAGCGCTCAACATACCCTTCATCCCTTTCAGCTTGTCCTTATCCAGGAGAGAGCCGTTAGGACGCAATGGGTTCCTGGCCGTCCCACGAGTATTTCCTCACCTACCACCTTTCGCAGAAAGCAGCGTGACGAAACGCTGCTCGAGCTCATTACTAGTGTCGCCCCAAGACTTGCATCCTTTTTCGAGAATACCAACAGCGTCGCTCTTAACAGCATTTTGCAACGAGGCTGTAAATCCCAGCGCACTTGTATGATGTGCTAATAATAGGCGCGCAGCGACCAGTGCGAGCGCTGCGGGCGATGCAATAACACTCCAGCCATACACTTCTTATTTACTGCTCTCTTATTTTACACGCTCTCTATTTATAAAACCGCCCGAGTTCCTAGCTCCGCAATTCCGAGAGGCCTGCATCACGTCTTAGAGACGCACTCGAACATAGCTTTCCGTAGTGTATGCCATTTATTCACGCAAATCCAAGATTTCTCGCATTATCGACAACTTTTATTTTCTTTACTTATGCCTCTAAATCACTTGCGCCAGCCGCGGTGGTCGAGTGGTTCTAGGCGCTTCAGTCCGGAACCGCGCGACTACTACGGTCGCAGGTTCGAATCCTAGCCCGAGCATGGATGTGTGTGGTGTCCTTAGGTTAGTTAGATTTAAATAGGTCTAAGTTCTAGGGGACTGATGACCTCGGATGTTAAGTCCCATAGTGCTCAGAGCCATTTGAACCAATTTTTGGAAATCACTTGCAGTTTATGGTTCGTGACAGCTGAAATAAACCGCATTATCTGCTCCCATCCTTCTGGTCCTGGAAGATCACAATTGTTAGACATAGTCTGATGGAGACAGGTCAGGCAGGAACACGTTTACGATTAATTTTCTCCATAGTGCTCCCCACGACAGGTAAGCCATTTATACGATTGCAAGACGCATGTTAAATACTGTTTTCTTGTGAATATTTTTAGACCATTCGAGATATTTATTTATTTGTTTATTGTATTTCATACATTATGAGTTTCTCAATAACAAGAATATCTATGCATATATCACTGGATGAATCACAATCGTTATAGGGTTACAAGAGTTCATTTATTGCAGACCGATGTTTACGCACAAGTTTTCCAATTCGTTTAAATATTTGGCCGCTAGACCCAAGTCAAATCCATGTAGGGAATTCCTCATGATTTTTTAAGTACTTGATGCTCTTCAGATTCCATATAAATTATGACAAGTACGTGTCTTTCTATCACTCACGTTACACGAATTTTCAGTCCCACTGTTTACTTGCAATCGACTTGGATAATAGCTATTCATGTAGATGCTTTACTATTGGGTAGCCTATAGAACATATATTTACTATACTACTGCAACTTCAGTTAAAAAGCTGTTGTTTACTAATTTAACCTATGCAGACGTTTGTCAATTTGTAAAAGAACGCAGTAACCTACAAATTTTCTACAAATTGTATTTGAGAAACTTATTGATTTGCTAAGACAGAATTCTGTTTGAGAAAGATGATAAAATTTCCGACAGACAGGAAAAAGTAACTTTTGAAAATAAACGGAAAAAAATTTCTCCGTGGCAGCTCCTTCTATTCCGCAGAAGATTTCTCTTGTTGTCATCTATAAAAGGTGGTGGGTAGGAACTACCAACTCACATCTGTATACTAAAAAAAGGTAAAATTTTAAACTTATAATTTTTCAGCATGTACCGATATTTACAAATTAATCTGAGATGCGAAAGCAAAATGACTCGTTCCGCATCATAACAATTTATCGCGCTGGATGCTCCATTAAACATGAAATTAACTAACTAACTAAATACACCTACCTTCTTGTTACATATTCTGAGAGAAGTTAAAAGTAAGATGTTTCTTACTTTACATACTGAACGAGATGGAGCAGGACGGAGGTTCAAACGCTCGCCTGGCCATTCATAGTCAGGTTTTCCATTGTTTAACTAAATCGTAATAATTAATTCCGGGATGATTGCTTTCAATACGACACTCCAAATTTCCTTCATCGACCTTCTCAAACCTGAGTCTGTTTCTGACTCCAACAACCTTTGCTGCAAACGTACATTAGATATTAACGTAATTCTTTTGTTAATTTATCCCATGAAATATTGTGCGACTGCCTACACTTTACAGGAGACAAAAAAGTCAATCGACGAGGATTAGTAATCTGGAGTAGTTCTTTCACTCTGCGGCGAACTTTACTCTGTAATAAGACTTCCTAATAGGTTAAATGTGTATGATGATCAGAAAATATACTTGGACCTCTTAACAGCTTAGCAGTCGGACGTCGACTCACCAATAGACTGAAAGCTTCAGTTTGCCAATCCTGCCTCCTAGTATTCCGAACTTACCAGAAGGTCTCTTGCATAACAAAGAATTGCCTTTCTGGTGGATACAAATGTACGTCAGAGCATTACTGGTGTAAGACGAATGTCCAGTACACGGTATTAATTTGTCAGCATGTAGAAAAAATAGTGTGTCTTGTCGTATTCTCATAGTACAAATTTTATTTGTCTAAAGGCCCGAGCACTGTCTAAATCGGCAAGAGTCTCAGACATGCACATGATCGTCTCTCGCCGGTGAACAATACTGGAACGTACAGCACTGTTACGTGCATCACTTTATTCACCTCCAGTTCCCCATAGGCGACTTATGATTTGAAGAAACACTCCCGGATTTTAGAGTACTAATCTGCCACACCCAAAGTTAGTCTGGCGTAAGTTCTTTTGAGTATATTGAGATGCCATAGAAACAGAAATGTGTGCCTCGGCCCCAGTTTAGACTAATCTTAGTGAACTGATGTGACTGTAGGCCTATCTTGAATCGAGATCGCTTCTTCCCAACGTTATCAGAGTCGGTGGCCGTCGTCACTAGTTGAATAGCGAGCCTTAGTGCTTCTAGTTAGGTTTGAAACATCTCCGTTACTTACTCTAGTCTTTGAAGACAGTTCGATTTAGTTTCTTAGGTGATAATTGAAACAAATTACCTCTATTTACGTAGAGAGAAACTAGCTGTCCAAATCCTAACTCTAAAATGTACCACGAACCACCTGGCTATACTAGGAGGCGGAAGCCTAAGACGGGGCATGGCTCAATTGAATCGCACACCTACCTGTCGGTACTGCTTCTTTGAAGTCCATCCGCACGTCCTCAGTACTTACCTAGCCTTACCTGCAGTGCAGCTGCTAGAATGACGATTTCCACCAAATGAACTCTAACCCTAAATTGTAAAGGAAAGTCAAGTGAAAACAAGACAGATGGAAAAAAGTAAGTAAATTTTATTATTTCAAAAGCAACCGCCATAACTGTTAACTCACTTATCTCACTGTGAGAGAAGACCGTGGAAAAATTTTTGCAGTTGCCAGTTGAACCGTTATTGTAACAAGGCGTGCACATCCTCGTCCGAAACAAATCGGCGGCCACGTCTGTCTTTCTCCAGAGCTCCAAAAATATGGAAATCACATGAAGAGAAATGGGAACTGTGTGGAAGATGTGCAAGGGCTTCCCAGTGAAAACCCTACAGCGTAACAGAAACAACGTTAGGAACGTGTGGGTCTGCCCGATTTGCTTCGGACAAAGATGTGTACGACTGGGTACAATCATGGTTCCGTAAGCATCCGGAAGCAGTTTCCCATGAAGCCACTGACCATCTTGATAATGATGTTTGGTTTGTGGGGCGCACAACTGCGCGTTCATCAGCGCCCGTACAAAATCCCAATTTTTTTCACAATCCAATCCAGTCTCTGCCACGAATGATGATGATGATGAAATGATGAGGACAATACAAAGACATCCAGTACCCGAGCAGAGGAAATCCCCAACCCGGCCGGAAATCGAACCCGGGACCCCGTGATCCAGAGGCAGAAACGCTAGCAGCTAGACCACGAGCTGCGGACATTGATCATCTTGTCTCATAGTTAGATAAATCGATTAACTGTTATGGCGATTACTTTTGAAATATTAAAGTTCAGTTACTTTTTTTCATCTGTGCCGTTTTCGTTTGACTGCCCTTATGCTCAAAGACAACAACAGTCTGGTGTTGGTACAGCCATAAATGAACAGTAAATCAATCTGCTAGAATGTATATATATAGCTGAGGCTTATTCTTCTCCAGTTTTGTACATGTATCTCAGTTACATTAATTGCACAATGTGTACAAGTGCATTTATCAAAATTTGAGGAGCTCACGCGACTGCAACTACTTTCTATCAGCACAACACAATCACCACGAAAGAAAAAGTTTTTCATGCATTAATTTACAAATCTAAGCTGCCACAACTCTTCTATGCTGTTCAGCATATGAATTACCCTTTTTGCTACGCGGGGTCTAAAACAACAATAGGATTATTTACGATCTGCTAGTCATCAATAACCCGATATTATCCAAGACACCGAAATAATCTAAGCCCACCGTCGTGACCAAGTGATCAGCAGAAACGATGTAATCACAACACTGAGGAACTATACACCGAGATAGTCACAGAATCCTACTTACCATCATGGAGTGGCAGTGATGAAATATCGAATGACATAAGTTTTGCTCATTATCTGCCACCGCCCAAGTCTGTGTAGGGTGTAGAAAATCAAAATATACTTTATCAACACCAATATAAGTCACTGCCTATGCTACTGTACTTGATTAGACGTTATTAACACAATATGACTAAAAACAAAGCTCATTATGGTTCAAATGGCTCTGAGCACTATGGGACTTAACATCTGAGGTCATCAGTCCCCTAGAACTTAGAACTACTTAAACCTAACTAACCTAAGGCCATCACACACATCCATGCCCGAAGGAGGATTCGAACCTGCGACCGAAGCGGTCGCGCGATTCCTGACTGAAGCGCCCAGAACCGCTCGGTCACACCGGCCGGCAAAGCACATTATGCCATTTAGGTGGAGCTAACATTTTCCGAATGACCGAGCTCTTGCAACGCCAATCCCGTTCTCCTGAACAATGGCTTGTCATATCCTCTGCTACCCCTCCTGTGCTACAGTGAGAGCAGGCCTTCCAATTTAGCAATATTAAGGCTTCTCATATCACAATGGCTTAAACAGAGGGCTCCAGTGGAAACTCTCTAAGAATGATACATGAAATGGGTTGTGTTCGGCGCTAAAACTATGTAGTATTTTCATTTTTGGTCACTGTTAGTATTCTTACGCCAGCTTTCCCAACTTCTAGACACTATAGTCTGAATTCGAGCAACACTGAACTTCGTTTTTTGAGAGCACCTTCGCCTTTCTGTGTGACAATGGGACCTCATGTCCACCATTATCTACTGTGAGTTCGGATCATTAAGCTCAATTAAAATTCAAATATCTGATGATTTGGCCGACCGAGGTGGCCGAGCGGTTCTAGGCGCTACAGTCTGGAACCGCGCGACCGTTACGGTCGCAGGTTAGAATCATGCCTCGGGCATGGATGTGTGTGATGTCCTTAAGTTAGTTAGGTTTAAGTAGTTCTAAGTTCTAGGGGACTGATGACCTCACAAGTTAAGTCCCATAGTGCTCAGAGCCGTTTGAACCATTTTTTGATGATTTCTAGCTTGAATCACAATGCGGTTTTTACCAATCTGACTTTCATAAAATTTCGGATCAATCTACATATGTTTCCACCTGATTCTCTCTCTTATTCATTATTTTAATGTATTAGCTTTTTAGCTGTGAGATGAGTGTATGCTATGAGATGACATACCATTGCCACGTCTCAGGTGTCTCTAATTTGGTTACTCATCTGTTGATTGCCTAGCACCGTAGCATCATCCGAGCAGC
Source organism: Schistocerca americana (assembly GCF_021461395.2). Classification (NCBI taxonomy): domain Eukaryota; kingdom Metazoa; phylum Arthropoda; class Insecta; order Orthoptera; family Acrididae; genus Schistocerca; species Schistocerca americana. Next base: position 463,602,048 of record NC_060130.1, read on the forward strand.
TGTAATAACCTACAAGTCGAATCGTTCACGAGAAAGAGCCTCCTCCAGCCTCCATCACGACTTGCAGGAAGGTATTCTGGAAGGTGTCTCCATACTTCCATTGGCCACTGTGGCGTATCTTCTGGCACTGTCAGTAGGATACACTGTGGGCAAGAGCGAGCACGCTTTCATCTTTGATACAAATATCGATGAAGTGCGATTCCATCTAGAGTGTTCGTTTTGAAATGCGTCAATAAGGATCAATGTTGACGTCATACATCAAATTCTGTCTCGTAGCAAAGCAACTATGTTACTGTGAGCTAGAACACGCTACAAGTGGTCCCTTATCGTAGTTTCCATCTTTTCACCACCATCCTGGAGTGAATTACTTGCAGACTGCGACGTCTACCACTACAAATAAGACTGCAGTGCAGAATACGGCGATATCCCAGCCATATCAACCGATTCCTCTACATAATGACCTATGACACTGCCCCATTTGGTAACAACGCACTCTGTGCTACACAACGGGAACGCTGAAGCCACTGTGTTGCACCACTCTCATGAATTCTCTGAATGCTAGTGTACCCCAACCAAGCAGATGTCCCCCAGTTCAACCTAAGAGCATGTCTCTGTGAAGAGCACACTTTCACACTGCCAATTTTCGAAGCTAGACACTCGTGGTTTAAAGCACATACTACTCAGGCGAGCAAAATACAGATAATCGATAAATCCTTAAGTATCGCAGTATGGTACATAATTGAAAAAATCGAGGCATTGAAGAAAAGTTTGTAAGTAATGTGGCATACTTAATAATGAAATAGAAGTGGCAACCGAAAATGTAAAGTGTAAGCATGATCCATACTCAGACTCTGGAATATACAAGGTCACATGCCAGGAATGCCCCATGTTCTACCTAGGACAAACAGGCCGAAATTTAAACACCAAGTACACAGAGCACATAAAAGCCTACACACACAACAGACACACTACATCAGCAATAGCAACATATGTACATAGTACAGGACACCCATTTGGAAAAATAGAGCAAAATGTCAAAGTACTCCACCGACTAAAGAAAGGACATAAAATGGATTTGCTAGAAGAACTGGAGATATATTCACATTACAGAAAATATGAAGACAAAATATTAAACGAAAAACTTGAAAGTGAATCAGTGACTTTCTTCAGAGGTTCCGATAGTATACTTAAATAAAAACAGTAACACATAGAAATAAGCACAAATGTAAAATAGACATTAAGTGCGTTATGATCCAGATTGTTAAGATAAGTAACCTCTGTACAAAAGCAAGATCTATGGAAGACCTATAATGTCATCTCTGTTGACTACTTACAGGAACATCTGTGTAACTGTTTTGTTTATGTAAAATGTTTCCGATGTTTAAAAGTGTACAACAAGTTGTGTGTGATGTTTAGTGTGTGTGAGACTCTGCACAAATGGGCCATAAGGAAACTTAAAGTCAACGAAATGAAGCAGAATCTCACACATCGACAACATCACATAGGAATGACATAAAAAACACAAAAATCGCACTTGAAAATGGGAATCATTTCCCGAAACGCGTCGTGCGAAAAATTAAATAAAGAAAATCATGACTGGTAGAAGATGAGTTATTTATCAACAAACCTATTGTTTTTACCGTCGCAGGTTTTCACAACCATTTATAATGGATCAAATCACAATACTGAAGTAGACGTGCGGGGAGCCGTCATCACTACTTCTCTCAAAATAAAAGTTTTCTGCAGAGGAGTGACACACGTTAACGTTAATCAGTTGTGGACCTGTACCAGTCCTGAGAAGAAGGGCCAATTGTTCCCTTTGTGTAAACAAACTGGCCATTTGGCCTAGCGCCCTTATTTTTGAAACAAACAACTCACTTGTTATGTTTATGCAGGTGTAATATATGAACCTAATCTAAGCAAAGCATTTATGTATGCTCTTAGTTGCGTTTATGCAATTGTAATTTATGACTTGATGTGTCTGGTGTAGTCTTAATGACCACAATTTATGACCCAAAATGGCTGCCTTCCCCAGTCCCTTTCTGAGTGGTCCTCTTGTGCCGTTATGTCTATGCAGGTCAGTATTATGACCAAATGCTTTTAGCCTAACCCCAGTTATCATAATTTATGACCCAAAAAAGGTCACCTTACCTCCTGCAATTCTCTAATCAGGAGCATTATCCTATTCGAGAGACTTGACCTGCATGAGCTATCACCACCCTTCCTCAGGGTATAGTGAACACGATCACGAGATGGACTCCTCAGTCATGCTCTGTACATCGGTCGATCACCATGAAGTGTCAGCAGCAGCCAAGAAAAAAATGGTAACAGACACTTTGAGACTATGGTGGATCGGTGACAGAGGATGCATCTTTCAGCGTAGTTCTATGTACAATTACAACATTTAAAAAAAGTAAGGAACTGGTCCTCTCTTTTATTTCTGTGTTAAGATGCACTGAACAGTACTTGCTGGAAAATTATAACTTTTAGAGACATGCAAGGAGCTTATTTCTGCGTTAGAGGTGAGTTACACATACTTTGCACAGCACGTATTTAAGCTTCGACACTCGTAAGGAACTTGTTTGCATATTATTTACGTGACAAAGTAAAATACCCTTAAAGTTAAAAAATATTTAAGCGGACCTCACAGAGTTACCAGAGGAGTGAACTTTTAAAAACAATCCACTTACTCCAAGTTTAAAAACCGTCGTTTTACTTTAATAGAAACGCGAAAGGTAGGAGTCTTTATTAAAAGATTGCTACACACACGGCACCACAGCACAGCTGTGTTTGACCAGGAGGTCCTACAGCTCATCGCTGCCTGCTACTGACGCCATCCACATCTGATGAAAACGTAGCAGCCACCCGACTACTGTGGCTCACTCAAATGTCTACTCACTATCCAACAGCAGTGGGCAGAAGGAGAGACAGTTAATTCATTCACGGGATGGCTGGTCACTGTAAGCTATCTGGTCACTATAGTCACCACTACCGGATCATCACGCATATCATGTCCCTCTGCCTCTGGCATTGATTAACAATCATGAGCATAGAACAAGCAAACTTTCATGCTATTAGTAGCATCGCAGCTGCGGACCCTATCGCATTGAATATTAGAGAAACAATTTGTTGTCTTGATGACACATTTAGGTTTTTAAAATTAATGTTTCATATTACACACTGAGGGGAAGCAGAAAGGTGGAAGGAGTATATAAAGGGTCTGTGGAAGGGAGATGTACTTGAGGGCAATATTATGGAAATGAACGTGGAAATAGATGAAGATGGGATGGGAGATACGATATTGCGTGAGGAATTTGACAGAGGACTATAAGATCTAAGACGAAACAAAGACCCCGGAGAAGACAACATTCAGTTAGAACTACTGACAGCCTTGGGAGAGCCAGCCATGACAAAACTCTTCCATCTGGTCATAAGATGTATGAGATAGGCGAAATACCCACAGACTTCAAGAAGAATATAATAATTCCGATTCCAAAGAAAGCAGGTGCTGACAGGCGTGAAAGTTACCTATCAGTTTAATACGTCAAGGTTGCAAAATACTAACACGGATTCTTTACAGAAGAATGAAAAAATTGGTAGAAGCCGACCTTGAGTAAGATCAATTTGGATTCTGGAGAGGCAATACTGACTATACGATTTATCTTAGAATATAGGTTAAGGAAAGGCAAACATACGTTTATAGCATTTGTAGACTTAAAGAAAGCTTTTGACAATGTTTACCGGAAAACTCTCTTTCAAATTCTACAGCTGGCATGGGGTAAAACACAGAGAGTAAAAGGTTGTTTACAATTTGTACATAAACCAGATGGCAGTTATAAGAGCCAAGGGGCAGGAAAGGGAAGCAGTGGTTGAGAAGGGAGTGAGAGACAGGGTTTTAGCCTATCCCCGATTTAATTAAAATGTGTGTATTGGGCAAGCAGTAAAGGAACTAAAAGAAAAATCTGGAGCGGAAATTAATGTTCAGGGAGAAGAAATAAAAACTTTGAGGTTTAGCGCGATGACATTGTACTTCTGCCAGAGACAGCAAACGACTTGGAAGAGCAGTTGAACGGAATGGACATGATCTTGAAAGGAGGATATAAAATGAACATCAACAAAAGCAAAACGAGGATAATAGAATATAGTCGCATTAAACCAGGTGATGCTGAGGGAAGTAGATTAGGAAACGAGACACTTAAGGTAGTAGATGAGTTTTGCTGTTTGGGTAGCAAACTTACTGATGATGTTCGAAGTAGAGAGGGTATAAAATATAGACTGGCAATGGCAAGAAAAGCGTTTCTGAAGAACAGAAACCTTAAGTGTCAGGAAGTCTTTTCTGAAAGTATTTGTATGGAGTGTAGGTATGTATAGAAGTGAAACATGGACGATGAACGGTTTGGATAACAAGAGAATGGAGGCTTTTGAAATGTGGTGCTACAGACCTGTGCTGAAGATCAGTTGACTAGATCACGTAACTAATGAGGAGGTACTGAACAGAACTGGAGAGAAAAGAAATTTGTGGCACAACTTGACCAGATGAAGGGATCGGTTGGAGGACAAATTACGAGACATCAAGGGATCCCCAATTTAGTAGCGGAAGAAAGCGTGGGGGGGGGGGGGGGGGGGGGAAGGGGTAAAAATCGTACAGGGAGCCCATGAGATGAATACAGTAAGCAGATTAAGAAGGATTTATGTTGCAGTATTTAGTCGGAGATGAAGTGGCTTGCGCGGGATCACGTAGCATGGGGAGCTGCATCAAACCAAACTTTGGACTGAGGACCACAACAAGAATACATAACGACGGAAAAAAATCGCAACACCAAAAAGGAGTTGTGCGACATAACCGAAAGTTGGTAGGCGTGATTCTACAAAGATGCTGTCTATTCGAGTTCTGCACTAGTCGTATAAGAGTAACACTAGAAGCAGAACTATGATGATGGAAATCAGGTTTGATTTAAATACACGTTGTAACGATCGTGGGCCTTAATTACGTTTGAGTTTGCTTGTGGTGAGTTGATAACAGTCAAAATGCCTTTAAGGCGACAAAGACGCTATTAACAACACATCACCTAGTGTGAACTAGGTCGTGTAATAAGGGTACGAGAAGTTGCTACAGAAGAACTTGACAGGAATGTAGCACACTGTACATAATTGCTGGCAGTGGTGGTCACGAGAATGTATGGTCACAAGAAGACCAAATTCCTGACGGTCTCGTGGTACTACCGAGAGGAAAGACCATCGTGTTCGGCTTATGGCTCTGGCACATCGTAATGAACCTGCAGCAGCAATATGAGCAGTAGTTGGCACCACAGTTACACAACGATCTATTACAAACTGGTCACTTCAAGGACAGCTCTGAGCCAGACGTCCTGTAGCATGCATTCCAGTCACCCCAAACCAAAGCCGTTTACGACTCAGTGGTGTCAAATGAGAGCTAATTGGAGGGCAGGGTGGGGAGCTTTTGTGTTTTCTGATGAAATCTGTTTCTACTACCGTGTGTTGGTTAGGAGGAAGCCAGTTGAGGGCCTGAAACCAACGCATCTGATCGTTGGACGCACTGGACCTAGACCCTGGGCTATGGTCTCGGGTGCGATTTCGTATGACGGCAGGAGCACCCTCGTGGTTGTCTCACGCACGCTGACTGCAAATTTGTAGGTCAGTCTCGTGATCCGACCTGTTGTGCTGCCGTTCATGAACAACTTTCCAGCAGAACAATGCTCGCCGACATACCGCTGATGTAGCCCAACATCGTCTACATATTGTCAACATGCCTCGTCCTGCTCGATCAACAGATCTTTCATCAATCGAGCATATTAGGGATATCATCGGACGACAAGTACAGCTTCATCCACAACCGGCATTAACTAACCCAGTACTGACCGACCAAGTGCAACAGGCATGGAACTTCATCCCACAAACGGACATCCGGCACCTGTACAACACAATGCATGCACGTTTTCATGCTTGCACTAAACATTCTGGTGGTTATGCCGGTTATTAATAAACCAGGATTTATTAGTTTCAATGGCTTATCTCGCGCTTACATCAACTTGTAATCTCACAATGTTAATCAATTGCATACACTATATGAACCAAAGTATCCGGACACCCCCTAAAACACACAGGTTTTTTACGTGCATTTTGCTTCCACCTACTGCCAGGTACTCCATATCAGCGACCCCAGTAGTCATTAGACATCGTGAGAGAGCAGAATGGGACGCTCCGTGGAACTCACGGACATAGAACATGGTCAGGTGATTGGGTGTCACTTGTCTGATACGTCTGTACCCAAGATTTCCACACTCCTAAACATCCCTAGGTCCACTGTTTCCGAAGTGATAGTGAAGAGGAAACGTGAAGAGACGCGTACAGCACAAAAGCGTATAGGCCGACCTCGTATGTTGACTGAGAGAGACCGCCGACAGTTAAAGTGGGACGTAATTTGTAATAGGCAGACATCTATCCAAACCATCACACAGGAATTCCAAACTGCATCAGGATCCACTGCAAGTACTATGACAGTTTGGCGAGAGGTGATAAAACTTGGATTTCATGGCCGAGCGGCTGCTTATAAACCACACATCACGCCGGTAAATGCCAAACGACGCCTCGCCTGGTGTACGGAGCGTAAACATTGGACGATTGAACAGTGGAAAAACTTTGTGTGGAATGACGAATCATGGAACACAATGTGGCGTTCCGATGGCGGGATGTGGGTATGGCGAATGCCCGGTGAACGTCATCTGCCAGCGTGTGTAGTGCCAACAGTAAAATTCGGAGGCGGTGGTGTTGTGGTGTAGTTGTGTTTTTAATGGAGGGGACTTAAACCCTTTCTTGTTTGGTGTGGTGCTATCACAGCACAGGCCTACATTGATGTTCTAAGCACCTTCTTACTTCCCACTGTTGAAGAGCAATACGATGATAGCGATTGCATCTTTCAACACGATCGAGCAAATGTTCATAATGCACGGCCTATGGCGGGGTGGTTACACGACACTAACATCCCTGTTGTGGACTGGCCTGTACAGAGTCCTAACCTGAATCGTATAGAACACCTTTGGGATGGTTTGGAGCGCCGAATACGTGCCAGGCCTCGCCGATCAATACCGATACCTCTTCTCAGTGCAACACTCCGTGAAGAATGGGCTGCAACTTCCCAAGAAACCTTCCAGCACCTGATTGAACGTATGCCTGCGGGAGTGGAAGCTGTCATCAAGGCTAAGGGTGGGCCAACCATATTGAATTCCAGAATTACCGATGGAGGGCACCACAGAATTGTAAGTTATTTTCAGCCACGTGTCTGGAAACTTTTGATCGCATAGTGTATGTTACCTAGACAAATGTATTTCCGAAATTTCATTCCTCTGCATTAATTATTTTTTGGTGTTGCAATTTTTTCGTCAGTGTATTTGCAATCTTTATAAATGAAATGACTGTGTAAGCTTACAATACAAATCTAATCAATGTCCCGGAAACAGAACGGAAGCTGCACATTACCAGAACGTTGTTGTGAAGAAGTGGCTGATCCGCGCCACTGTTAGAGTAGCTCGGCCCATCTGCATCTCTGACGCTATGTGGCTGTACTCTTTGCTCAGACCCACTAGCAGTCGTAACTGCCAATAGCAGGTTGTGTTTAGGAAGAGTTACAGAGCGGCTAACTGTGAAAGAACTAAAACGCTATTTCCCGTCACAACCGTGTCGTGTCTGGTGGTCAAGTGGTAATGCGCGTACCTGAGAACCGAGGAGTTGCGGTTTCGATTCCCGGTCAAACGATGGATATTTTCGGTCTGCCTATAATCTATCCTTACCCATGAAATGATGTTAAGAGTCGCCAGGAATGACACGTGGTTCGGATTCTACGTTAAATTGTAGGTCACCTTCGCCAGCTGGGTAACACGAGTAGACTGCGATACAAATGTCGCCAGAGTGGGTCCAACTGAAACACTTGTATCCGGCCACTGAGTCACATCGAATTATTTAATTAGTTCAAGAGCGTTCAGTGTCTTGCGCTCAGCTGTTATTTGCTCGCAGCACATTAACGATAAGTTTTTCAAGGTAGGAATACTTGGCCACTTCTACTGTTATTTAACCTTCATTCAGAGTTTACTCAATCTTGTTAGAGATAAAATTTTTAACATTTACAGCAATAACTAGCGACCCACGACATCTTCGTAGGTTTATAGGGCAGGACGGCTTGTCTGACGTAGCGCTAATGTTGTCTAATTGCCACTGAGTAGAGTTATCATTAAAACTCAGAGAAGAACGATAGGTAACTGAATAATAACTCTCAATTTTATTATAAGTTAAACAGTTAAGGCAGTGTACGCAGGAGACCCGGCATAACTTACAAGCATTGACATAAAACAGGAAGGAAGATTAGGGTTTAACGTCATCTCGACAATAAGGTCATTAGAGGCGGAGCTGAAACTCGGATTGTTTCAAATATAGGGAAGGAAATCGCTTGTGCCTTCTTTTCAAGAACCATCCTGGGATTTAGAAAAATCAGAGAAAACATATATCCGGATGGTGGAAAACAGCTTTGGACCGTCGTCCAAAATGCGAGTCCAGTGTGCTAACAACTGCGACACCTCGTACACAAAGCATCCTCGAGATTCAGTCGGTCTATCAGTGAATACCTCTCTATTCCTTAAGTTAAATAATCTTCGTTTAAGCGGCTAGTACCGTATATAGCGGAGCATGATGCAGTGGTCGCTCGATGGTGCAGGTAATGGTTGGTGTGGATGAAATTTCGAAATAGTTAGTAGGAAAAATCTGATTAATGTCGTCAACGACAGCAGATTATCGATATCGCCGCATATTTAACTGTCAGTACGAAGAACGAAACAACGTCTAATCCTTAAATGAAAAACACTTAATCTTCCAATATGAAAATACACTGCCGGAAATAAAATTAGTGCCTCTGGAAGGACGACATAGATTTTGATACGATGACGGCATATCCCACCTGGTGCATATTAAATGTACTGATAATGGTTTCAACGGCGTCCGTCAACAGATAGCGTAGTGACATAGCTACCAGGGCGCCATCTTTGTCTAACTTTTAATAGGGAACGCTCTCAGCCTGAAAGCTCAGTGTGGTGCAAACGTGTAAAGCAAGCAGGCAATCATGCCACAGAGACGCACTCGTACTTCCTACAGCCAACTGAGCGACTTTGGAAACGTTCAAATCGTGGACTGTGCGGCTGGTCCCGGCGGAGGTTCGAGTCCTCCCTCGGGCATGGGCGTGTGTGTTTGTCCTTAGGATAATTTAGGTTAAGTAGTGTGTAAGCTTAGGGATTGATGACCTGTGCAGTTAAGTCCCATAAGATTTCACACACATCAAAAACGTTCAACTACGAGGAAATAGGTGAAGGAATTCTCTTAAACTCACACATTTAGGATACTGAATGAGAAGTAATAGCGAATTAGGCGTGAAATTTGAAGTATACTCTCACACACATTTGAACATTTTTCAAGTCGTGGACTTCCGAGAGGCGGAATGGTCCTTTCGGAAAACTGCCACACAAGTGCTGCGTCAGTTGTGCAACGATGCTGGTGTCAGTGGTCACGTGAGCATTCCTACACCCGTAGACGACGTTTTTGGATGTCTACGCAGCACCGATGCCCACCAGGATCGTCGTTTTGTAAGGGCAACAGTGGCAGATCGCATAGATAGCACAGCACAGATAAAGGGGCTTGTGAGGCCCGACGCCTCAATGTGAACTGTTACGAACCAGTTATTAGCAGTGGGACTACAGGCACGCACACCTCAAGCTCGTCTTTCATTCACGCCACAGCATCGACCTGCGCGGCTCGACTCGTGCCGTCACAGGATCACTTGAAAGATGGAATGGTACGCTGTGGTCTTCAACGATGAAAGCAGACTCTCCCTGTACCCAGGTGATGGTCGTTTGCGCATACGACGTAGACCTAGTGAGCATTGTCTCGTAGAGTGCATTCGTTCGGGACACGCTGGCCCCACCTCAGGCCTTATGGTATCGAGTGCTGTAAGCTACAACTCTTGTTCACCATTGGTGTTTCTGGAGGGGACGCTAACCATCACTCCGGATGTGCAGAATGTTGTTCGACACATTCTTTTGCCGTTTTTGCAACAGGAAGGTGAAGTGTTTTTCCAACAGGATAATTCTCGCCCACACACTACCTGTGAAACCCAACGTGCTCTGCAAGGCGTGCATCAACTTCCCTGGCTAGCACATTCTCCATACTTGTCTCTAGTCGGGCACGTGTGGGATATGATGAGACTCGTCAACCAACAACTCTTACAGAACTACGTGAAGAAGTCGAGCAGACGTGGCATAACGTACACCAGGACAGTATTTGTCATCTGTACGTGTAGAGTCAGTGCCTGCACTGTTGCCTCTGGAGGCTAAACCGCGTACTAATATGGGTGTTTCAGCATGGGTCGATACCCGGCACCGCAGAACCGCTTGTGCTACTGATCTGCAAACGTAATAATTTCATGCAACCTATATGCACTATTGCAATAATAAATCTTTAGTGAACTAGATACATCTAAAATTGTGTACCAATTTTTTTTCGGCAGTGTAACTACGCTGATGCTGCAGTACAGGATTAAGTCTTACCATAATCCAGTGTTGACATTTATTTGTAACTTCTGTTATAATATAGAAATCACGACGTAAGTTCTTTACAATAATGGCGGCAATCTCTTAGACCAGTTTTACACACAGGTAGCTTCTATCATGCGTGGTGAAGTCGCAGTGTTTCATTTCTCTGTAAGAGAATCGATAACGAACAAAATACTGGCAGCAGCGAGCACAATATGCATTGGGCTCCAAAGATCACTACTACACAGACAATAAAAACTTTGGTGAAGAGAAAACGCGTATCTTGTAATACAACATGATACGCTATGATACTCAATAAGTGTGTGCAGCGTATCCGTGCTTTCTTAATCATTCTTAAACACGCTACCTGAATAAATAATAAAGCACCCAAAAGACACCTGTCGCATGTCAATGTAACTCAGTACGTATGCCCACCATCGGCAGGTATATAAATAATTAGGGTTGCAATTCTCTGTGACTGGTAGAACAGCTTCCAGAGTATATAGAGCTGTTACTGCTCAGTATTGTTACCAGACCTGGTTGCGTATATAAGGGACGGAATCAGGGTGAGGAGGGGTCACTGTGAAGTGTGCGAAGATGCCACGTACTTATGTGAAACCGTGGCATCAGCACCAGACAGAGTTTGAAACGGATCTCGTTTTGGATCTCCATTTGGCGGACTGGACGAATCGTGCAGTATACAGTTTTATGAGGCGTTCGGATGTGACAACGGCCCGCTATTGGACAGTATAGGAACGTGAGGGCAGGCATACTCGTCCTCAAGGTTGCGGTAGACCGTGTTGTGCACCAAGCACATCGTAACCTCTTCACATCTGCTCCTGCCGTTTGAGAACGAACAATGGACTCACTACAGCATTCTGCGTCATTCCCCACCATTGGTTGAAGACTAGAAGTTAACCAGACGACAAAATTGCCGTTCCACGCATAGGCTGCCGTTAACCCCAGAACACAAACGGATGCATCTGGAGAGGTGGCGGCGCCACGAAGCATATACTATTGATGAATGGTGTTGCATAGCGTTAATCGGCGAGTATGACTGCAATCTGGTGAAACGTCGCAATCTTCCATTGTTTTGCAGAGGCACGTCGGTGTTACACCTGCTGTAATAATGTGGGAAGCCATCGGGGTTGACTTCAGGTCACAACTGGTTGAGGATGAGGAGATTCTGGCAGCATAACGGTACGTATATCCTCCGCCCTCATGTGTTACCACTGATGCGGCAGTATCGTGGTACCATTATTCAGCACTACAATGCTAGTCCACATATACACGTGTGTCAACGAAATGTCTGCATGATGCTGAGGTACCCTCGTGACCAGCAAGCTCCCCAAGTATGTCTCTGACAGAACACGCGTGAGACCAGCTCTGAAGTCAACTCTGTCCAAGTGCAAGTACCTAGGATATCAAGGATCAGATAAAACAACTGTGCGTCATCTTGCCTCAGCAAAGGACACAGAGGACACAAAGTGTTTATTACACCCTTCCCAAGCAAATCAGTACGTAGATCCAGGTCAGAGAAGCTGATACGTCAAGCTGATAAGTGGGCTCATGCCGTCAAGTTCTTTGTAAATTTGAGTCGATTTTGTAATCTCTCCAGTAACATCGCATACTCTCTCAACTCACGAAGTTTCATTTCGTTTCCTTCTCCCCTTTTGAGCGCTCCACTTTTTTGTCAAGCAGTGTAGGAACGTAGGGCACAAACGTAATTTCGCCACCACTTACGTAAACGTAAGTGAATTCAAAGAACTACTCATCACCTTTCCAAAAGACTGGAGATCTGTACTTACGTACATTAATCGCAAATTACATGCCTTAGTTCTTTAATCAGTCGTCATTATCATACATACCTAATACTTCTTGTAAAAGTATTATAAACGTGAAGAAATTCCATACGTAGATTAAATGATCCACCGTCTAAAGGGTACCGAAATACTGCGCTGTCTCACAGAATAGGAATTCGCCGGGCTTTGGACAAAGCTTTGTAGCGAGTGGCTGTCACCAAGTCGCAACAAACACTGGAAGTTTATGAACCCGCAGAAATAGCATACACGCACTACTCACAGTCTTTCCGTCACAAAACATTGTGTATAGTGAAATTTAAACTCCTCTTACAGGCTGTAACAGAGTTCCACAGTGTTTATAAATTCCTCTCGTGACATTCTAGCCCACTGAACGTTATTTGCCTCTGACATAAATCACCAGAAAATTGAATTAGAAAAGTATTCCAGCTGTTCACTTAAAATCAGTCCACGCAGTAAAAATATTTTGGTTATTTGATATACTAGTGCTTCCAGCAGCACACACATCGGAAAGAGGTAGTGCAACAGTGAAAATTAAAATTCGGGTGAAAACTGCAGTTGTGTTCCGATCAAATATACGGTGGAGTATTAACACACCCGAAAATCTACACATTCCGCAAGTAAATAATAGTGCTATTTGCTTTCACTCATCATAATAATAAAGGCCTCTCCTAGGTTTGCCAAAATTCTGATAATTTTAATTTCAAATTATAAGGACGAGGAAGAATTCCAGGATCTATTTAATAATTGTTTAATGGGCACAGAATACGAGCTAAGAGTAATCCAAAGAAAGACGAAAGCAATGAGGAGTAGCAGAATAAAGATTATGTATAAACTTAACATCCGAATAAGGGACAACGATGTAGACAAAGTAAAGGAATTCTGCTAACTCAGAAGGAACATAATGCATGACAGACGAAGCAATTAGGATGTAAGACGCAGATTAGCAAAGGAGGAGAAGGTATTCCTTGCTCAAGCAAGTTTACTAATACCAACCGAGCGAGGTGGCGCAGTGGTTAGCACACTGGACTCGCATTCGGGAGGACGACGGTTCAATCCCGTCTCCGGCCATCCTGATTTAGGTTTTCCGTGATTTCCCTAAATTGTTTCAGGCAAATGCCGGGATGGTTCCTTTGAAAGGGCACGGCCGATTTCCTTCCCAATCCTTCCCTAACCCGAGCTTGCGCTCCGTCTCTAATGACCTCGTTGTCGACGGGACGTTAACCACTAACCACCACCACCACTAATACCAAACATAGGCCTTAATTTGAAGAAGAAATTTCTGAGAATGAACGTCTGATACTCAGCACTGTATGGATGTGAATCATGTACTGTGGTAATATTGGAAAAGAAGATGACCGAAGATGAGGTGTTCCGCAAGGATGAAGAAAAATAAGTGCACTAATAGCATGCGGAATGACGAGGAACTTCACAGAATCGTTGACGTGAATATTCAGCCAGTCAGACGCTGGGCTGGATGAGCTCGATTCACAACAGTTAAATTTGGTTCACCATCCTCCATTTGGTCGGCGTTCTGTCGGCATTTGCGTTGGCGTTTTCGTATTGAGATGAACAGACGTGGACAGAGTTGTGGCTGCTGCTGATGAAATCGATACATGTTTTTGGCTTAGGTAACGTGTTGTTATTAGAATCTGAGGCTTCACTTGGGATGAGGATTTCCGTTTCTCAGATCACTTTTATGTATAGTCAATTTCTTTCATTCTCTCTCTCTCTCTCTCTCTCTCTCTCTCTCTCTATATATATATATATATATATATATATATATATATATATATATATATACTTTGCTTCTGTAAATGGGTTTGAGTCGAGTCTTGTGCCCATGTAGGCCTAGATAGCCACTCAATTCATCGCCATCCATACTCATGCTATACATACGAGTGCTGTCTCAACTCGTAGCGGGTCAGTTCGATACCTGGAAACAGTTATTTTTTATCTCATTCCTCAGTGTAACCAATTTCGTGCTTTGTTAGTGTTTGTTTCTTGTATGAACTTAATAATACGTGTGTGGATACTGGGCAAACGTATTATCATGATTTTTCCAAGGGATGGCAATAGCTTTGATAAAATATCTTTTCAAATTTTTTTGTGTTTAAGATTAAGGTTAATTTCTTTATCTGTAACATTTTCAAACTGACTTAAGGGGGCCACACAGAGTTTAAGAGTTTATTAATGACACTCAATATGCACTTGACTGTCCTACTATAGATATTTCTTTAATATAGTGAAATTTTAACAAATTTTGTGTCAATATAACAACTTTCTCCAGAGATTGCCGTTGTTTTTCTCTAGTGTGTGTTTAAGCGCGTAAAGGCCTGGAGCAGACGATAATAAGCTCCTATTTCCCGTTTAGCTGTGCCATTCTTTCCAAATGTTTCACACCTTCCACAACGCAGCAGGTTTTTATATTATGTGACTTGCAGTCGCAAAAGGTAGTCATGGCAGCATAATCATAAGTCTCTTCAAATCACCTCTTATCAAATACTCAAGCAATGACCTCCATTTCGTATGCAAGGAAATTATTTATCCGTGGTTTTAATAATTGTATATAGGTTTTACAATTTATGCAAACAATACCAACATGATCACGGTGTGAACGATTCCTATAAGAAAGACTTAATTTACTCTAAAGGTATTTAGCTGTGTTCTTTACAATTTATCCTGGAGCCTAAGTAATTACTCTTTGATTTAATCATTTCAAATGGTGTTTAACAATCAGTGAATCGTTGCACTTTATATTTCCAAGGTTAACTGTTGCTGCCACATTAATTCGTCAGTTGCGTAATTAAATGGGCGTGGCTGCAAACGTCTTCAAACAATTTCCAAATACTGAAATCTTAAGTTAAAATACTAGACAACAGTTAGTTTTAACCCCTGAATTTCCCTCCATTACGAAGTTAACTATGCCGTATGTCCTATAAACCGATTCCTTCTT
Organism: Schistocerca americana; assembly: GCF_021461395.2. Classification (NCBI taxonomy): domain Eukaryota; kingdom Metazoa; phylum Arthropoda; class Insecta; order Orthoptera; family Acrididae; genus Schistocerca; species Schistocerca americana. The sequence continues at coordinate 463,617,413 of NC_060130.1, forward strand.
TTAGCCAAGAAGTTCCAGTGATTACACAGTCAACCCATTGTAGCTTCACCGTTCTTCTATAATAACATTTCAAACGTTTCTACACCTCTATTGTCAATAGTGTTTATTGCTCACGTTTCACTTCCATATGAGTCTGCACTCCTGATAAACACCCTCAGAAAGTACTTACGACCAGTTAAATTTTTATTAAACGTGTACATATTTCTCTTGTCCAGAAATGATTTCCTTGCTACTGCCAGTTTGCATTTTATATCTCCTTTGCTTCAAGTACAGTCAGTGACTTAGCTTCTCAAATATAGAAACACAGCTACTTTCTATACAGTCTTATGATCTAATCTAATTCCCTCTGTATAACCTTATATAAATCGACTAAACTTCATCACCCTTTTGTCGCTTTTGTTGATATTCATCAAATAGCCTATCTCCGAAACAATAGCTGTATGATGCATATAATCTTCCAATTCCTTTGCTGCCTCTGACAGAATTATAATGTCATCGATAAACCTTAAAGTATTAATTTATCCTCCCTGAACTTTAATGCCCTTTAAAATTTCTCTTTAGTTTCCTTTGCTGTTTGGTCAATGTACAGACTGAATACCATGGTGTAGGCTAAAAACTTGTGTCACTCACTTTCATACACCACTTCCGGTTAATCCTGCAGTGATCGCGTGGGATATTGTTTCATAGTCGCGTCACGTGACGTCTCATCGACGCCGACATCATTCTTGCGGTAACAATGTATATTTCGTTCGATCAGTTAAAATTTGTAAGTGTAACAGTACTAATTAAGTAAAATGAAAGAGATCTGCACATTCTGACCAACGGAATATATTTTACTTTTCTGATTTTTAGATATAAATATACACCACAAAGCTGCTGATTCTCACATTACGCAATTTGTGATCTCATTCATCAAAAAGATGAAAAACCAATACCACACACTTTTCAGAAGATTTTATTATAGTCCTTAGACTAAAGTACAACTACTTAATTCATGACGCAGATTATAACAGAAATATTACATTCAATTAGCTGTACAATTAACAAATGGCTCAAATGGCTCTGAGCACTATGGGACTCAACTTCCGAGGTCATTAGTCCCCTAGAACTCAGAATTAGTTAAACCTAAGTAACCTAAGGACATCACAAACATCCATGCCCGAGGCAGGATTCGAACCTGCGACCGTAGCGGTCTTACGGTTCCAGACTGCAGCGCCTTTAACCGCACGGCCACTTCGGCCGGCGTACAATTAACAGTCAGCGCATGCTTGCTGTGCATGTTATAGACATAGAAATTTCTTACAGCTGCGATATCTTTACTTGGTGTATAGGTTTTTAGAACGACCACATTCACAGCATCTTTGTCTCCTCGATCCTCTTCCGTGTGTTGGACGGCGCCTTCATCTGGAAAAGACACTGATGTTCCGTCTGAGATCTCTTGACAATGCTGAACACTGAGAACGTCGACGCAAATAATCTTCAGTAAGATTAGGCGCTAGAAGTTTTAGAAACTCCGAGCACCTAGAGTTAGCATCAGCATTATTTGCATAGTATATTATTTGTGCATTTATGGCTGCAATGTTGATTGTCCTATAAAAAAAACCACCGTACGCCATCTGTTGGTCTTTCTAGATACGTTACAAGTATTACAGCTGATTGACAATATCGGCTCTTGATTTGGTAGCATTATAAAAGGCTGTCATTTCTGGCTTTTTCTTTTCACCACTTGCAGCATCAACTGCATTATCATGATGCATTGTGGAGAGTATCAAAACCGCCTAGTTTTTCTTAGCGACATATGACATCAGATTTCAGTTATTTTGAAAGCCAGAAAATGTTTTTCCTGCATGTCATTTCTTTGTTTGCGCAAACTCTGGGGAATTTCAGATTTATTCTTCCTCATAGTTTCAACCAGGGTAAGATTCTTCTGAAGTAAGTCATCAGTTAATTATAAGGAGGAATTGTCTATGGTTAATTACTCCCTGATATCTCAGAAGAGAGACGTTTCACAACATCTGTTGCTTTGTCACTGATCGCAAATGGCCCTGCAGGCTCTTTACCAGCGTATATTTCCAGATTGGCGGTATATTACACACTACCATCCACCAAAGCGAATACCTTTAGCCCGTATTTACCTAGTTTTTAGGGATGTACTGCCTGAAGAAACATTTGCCACTGAAAGCTTCTAGCTCTTGATCAGTAGTGCAGTTCTCCATAACTAAATTAGCATTTTTACAATTTTCCGCAATGGAAGAAAATATTTCACGTATAGGGACTAAATTATCAACCTTCTTTCTGTCGTCTCTGGTATCCCTTCAAACAGTGTCAGAAGAACCTAAATCGTCTTTCACTCATTGTCAGACGACATAATTCAATTACCATTTTACTGGAGGCTCGTGTTTGTATGGCCGTCTTTTCTCGCAGCACATAATTACAATACTCCTAACAGTTTTATTTTTAGGTGGCGCCTGCCAAATGAGCATCCCTTTCTATGGAATAATGTCCCTGTAATTCATTTATCGTCTTGTTGGTGTACTCAACAGTGCTAGAGAGCATCCCACTGGCGAGAAAGCATTCCCTACATTTCACTGGTTTTCTTGCATTCTTCGCGGCTCCTTTCATCCCCGGTAAATGACTGGCAATGTTTTGTCGCCGAGTTCGAAGATTTTTTTGGGGGGGAAACACTTTTGACCAATTTGTAGAATCGTTCGTTCCTTCCCAGAAAACATTCGTCCACAATATTATCACTGTCACTATCACTCGTGTCTGCGTCTTGCTCAGTATCGGTATTTTGTTCTCTTGTTTCCACACCGTCTTCTTCTACATCAGTATAAATACCGAAGTTATCAGCTGATTGATCATCTTCCTCCAACGGCTAGATTACAATCTCCATGTCACATGCATTTTCCACATTGAAGTAGGTCTTGTGTAAAGTCATATTGCATCTGTCGATAAGTAAATAACTGTTAGCAACAGCTATTACTAACGAAAATGTTAAAAGTTAGTAGATTAAATAAATTAAATATTTACCGTTAGTAACGGCACAGGTCACGTGGCGTCTGGTAGATTCCAGCTATGCAGACTGGGAAACAACCTCTTCCCTCCAACACTATACTGCAATTAGCGCGACATTGATGAGCTAAGTATGTCTGCATTTAGTTAAGTGGAAGGCAGATGTCACCCCAAGTCCGCCAATGTATCTGTTGAACAACAGTGAGTAAATGAAGTGTGCCTGCCTTTTGTGGTGGTAAGATCTTATGGGACCAAACTGCTGAGGTCATCGGTCCCTAAGCTTACACTACTTACTCTAACTTGTGCTAACTTACGCTAAGGCCAACACACACACCCATGCACGAGGGAGGACTCGAACCTCCGACGGGGGGAGCCGCGAGGACTGTGACAAGGCGCCTAAGACCACGCGGTTACCCCGCGCCCTGCCGTTTGTGAGACGCCACACGACCACTCCAGGTTTAATGTTCTTGGTATACAATGACGGTAGTCTAGTTTCCGTGTGATTTATAATCTTACGTGCTCTGTAATTTGTGTCTCATAACCCCAGAATTCCAGTATGTTCCAATCATCATTGCCTAACGCTTTTTCCAAATCTACAAATGTCGTAAATGTGGGTTTGTCTTTCTTTAGTCTATCTTATTAAATAAATCGTAGGATCCGTACTGCCTCGCGTGTTCCTATTTTAGTATTACACGACGCAAAAATCAACTCGGACGACCTAGTGGTGTCCAAGTCGACAGCATACGATTCTCCCCGCGCGCAGCGCACACAATCTGGTCAGGCGTTAACATGGCGTGGCAGTTCTGGGTAACGCCATTAAGTACCCGAGCGCGGCAGCGTGACAACTGACAGTCGCTCTCCAGCACTGTATAGAGCTCTACATCACACTCCATCCGGTTTCTTGGAACTGATACAGCAACATCTAGTTGCCTTTCTCTGGACTTCCTGTTTGTCTGATTATGATTAGTGCTGCGTACTAGTTTCCGACTCGTGTGTTACTGCCTTTCGCGAATGAACACATCGTTCCACTGAAAATGTTGTACTAAAGTTTGTTTTGACAGTTCAGACTGCACATTAGTTTATGTCACACCAGAGTAAGAAGTCACATAAGCTTAACAAAGGATAAATTCCAACCGACACGAGTAAACAAGAGGAAAATGTAATACACGATACACAGAGGGAGTATGCTACAAAAATCCTACTGGAAACACAATAAGAAATGATAAATCGCCTATGGTTCACATCTGCGATATTCCCAGTTCAATCCATGGTTCAAATGGTTCAAATGGCTCTGAGCACTATGGGACTTAACATCTGTGGTCATCAGTCCCCTAGAACTTAGAACTAATTAAACCTAACTAACCTAAGGACATCACACACATCCATGCCCGAGGCAGGATTCGAACCTGCGACCGTAGCAGTCCCGCGATTCCGGACTGAGCGCCTGAACCACTAGACCACCGCGGCCGGCCCAGTTCAATCCATATTAATGACTATGTACCTAAATTAGCAATAAAACATCTTCAACTTTTGTAGTACTGTCTTCCTCAGTTGTGTGTAATGTTAACGCATATTGATAATTTTTACTTTCTGGACCGTCTGACTTCAACTGAATGAAACACAGTTTTCGTGCCATACGTATTTCACCATTATTATCTGCAGGGCATCTTCAGTGGTAGGTTGTGTGGACAATTTTCTACATATTATACTTCTGTTCCATTTTTGGTGCCGTTCCTCTTCTTATAACTGCCACATTTCACAGCACTAGAAACTGAACACTTTGTTTTGATGCTGCTCAGGGCACTCGGTTACTCATTGGCCGATCCTTACCAACTAGTGTCACCACTAAGATCACCAGATTTGAACCCGTGTAATTTCTGGCCGTGGGGTTACCTAGAGGACAAGATTTATCAGTGGGACACTAACACACGTTGGAGGTTGAAGACGAGCAGAGCGAAGGAGGTGGCCAACATCCCAACTGAGATGTTTCGGGCAGTACTAGAGCAATCTCTAATGCGGCTCCAGGCTGACGTGGATGAAGATGATTGCCACAATGAGTGTCATTTGTAACCTGGAACGTAAATATAGTACGTAGTTAACAAATCTTGAAATCTCATGTAAAACTTAAAATGAGTTTCTTTCAATGGTTCCTTAGTTATTTCTCTTCCCCAAGTCCTCACAAATGGTTCCACAAAGCTTCATTGTCTTAATATCACTCGTTTTTCATGGGGGCTTTATGAAGTGGCGGAAGTTTAATTATGAGCTCCATGTATATTCACTATCTACAAACGTCTTTTATTCAGTGTTAAGTTAAGACTTCTCCATTAATGTTAATTAAATAATATTTCGTCTATCCATCAGTTACTAAGAAAGTTCCTTTTTGGCTTATCATCGTTCCCGTGTCAGTAAAACGTATCTACAATCCTGCGACGTTATTCAAATCAGAGAGTATACTTTCTACATACGATTTCTGCTAGGTAGATTTTAGTAATTTGGAAGATTACTTTTTAATTTACATTCTAATGACCCTCCCTTGACCACTAGAAAAATTATTAAGTATTCCTGATAAGAGCATAAAGAACAAACAGACAGGCAGCCTCGAAACTTTCCGCTGCAAAATTAACTGTAACTACTGTTCCCTACTCTTACCAGGTCCTCTTTCCTTCCTAGTATTAAATGAGCTAAATAAATCTGTCCTTTGGTGTTACTTTTAACTATGAAAATAGAAATTGACCATTTCATCAAAAATAAAATATTTAGTGCTGTAGATCTTAATTACTCTCTTTTTGCCTGATAAAGAGTAAATTATTAATTTTTCAGTAATGCGCGTCGTCTTCGGAGTGCAATAGAGAGCACCTAAGGTTAAAGTTCTCCTTAACAGCCGGCGTAAGAAACAGCTTCTCAAGATCTGCGTCGTAATGTAGCTCTGAAAAATTCTTGACGCTGTTATTGAAGAGCAAGTCAGACGGATAAAATTCTGAACAACTATGATAGTTTGCGTCGGTAGGACAAGTTCCACAAATTTTCGCATTTCACAAAAGAGAATCTGTTCATTCCAAAAGACCGTGTTATTAAACAAGAATCGCACAGTACTGCCTAGCACTCAAAATCCTAAGTCTTCTGCTTGCTTGCACTTTGAATCGTAATTACTAGGAGAGGAAAGATGAGCATAATATTCTTTTCAGAAATGAGAAACATTTTACCTTCTAAGATAACAATAATTATTTCATAAAAACATTCCTCTCAGCGCTCAACTATTACAGTCAACATTCAGCTGCTTACAAGAGCGTATACTGACAAAAATTAATATTTTCTTATATCTCGCAGCCATGGCGGTTCAAATGGCTCTGAGCACTCTGGGACTTAACATCTGAGGTCATCAGTCCTCTAGAACTTAGAACTACTTAAACCTAACGAACCTAAGGACATCGCACACATCCATGCCCGAGGCAGGATTCGAACCTGCGACCGTAGCAGTCACGCGAATCCGGATTGAAGCACCTAGAACCGCTCGGCCACCGCCGCCGGCAGCAATGGCGGCTGTTGTTCCTTTTTTAACAATAGAAGTACACCCCCTTTGAAAATAAATCCTTCCGCAGTCAAGTCTACCATCAGAAAAAAAATCATTAGTAAAGTCACGGAATACACAACTGTGTTAAAAATCACGGAACGCTAACAGCCCAACGATTGTTATTTGCAAAGTTGCGCTCTGGCAGGCGAAAGCCATAATTCAGGTTATGAAGTGATATTATAACATAGAAGGTCTTTCTTTTTACCTGGTGATTTTCAACAAACATCTGATAGTGTAATTACTTTTCCCATTTTAAAGGAATTAAATTACTCCTCACATAAGGCTCCTCTTGTCAGGAGACACCGCCTTACGGTAGCACTGTGGGGGAAGAGCGTTTGCGTGTTTCAAAGAAGTGGAGGATTATACCGGCGGCAGCGTAGCTGCTGGCACTGTCTCCCAAGCCGGCCATGACTGGACGGAGAGTGTCTCACAACGTCCCATCTTTCCTATATCCGATCCTCACTAGCACATCCACAAGTATACATTCCAGAAATATCAAGTCAATAATAGTCTATATGATTCAAAATAAAAATTCCAACATAAGAACAAATGATGCTAGGATCCATCGGTGTGCATAATGTGGCTTATACCACTTCCTGTTAGGTACAAAGATGATAGTAGCATCCAAGGGCAAAGACAAATTAAAGATGTAAATATCTCAACGAGTACAGTGGATGCTATAAAGTACAACTTACATAGCTTTGAAACAAAGTTCTGTACAATTTCTTTATAAATTACGGTTCTCAAACAAACTGAGGTACTTAGAAGAAGAAACGATGGGGCGTATGTACCAAGGAATTAAAAAATGCATACATAAAGCAGCATTTGATGCACTGAGCCAGCAAGAAGAAAAAAGCGGCGCCTACAATGATGGACTCAAAGCATTGAAGTAAAGTGAACCTAAAAAAGATATTCTATAATAATTGGTTGAGAACACGGGACGAACATGGTAGATGATGACGATGATGTGCGGTTTGTGGGGCGCTCAACTGCACCGTCATCAGCGCCCGTACAAAGTCCCGATTTTTACGCAGTCCAATGTTTACACAGTCCAATATAGCCACTGTCGCGAATGATGGTGATGAAATGATGAAGACGACACAAACACCCAGTTACAGGGCAGAGAAAAATTCCTATCCCGGCCAGGAATCGAATCCGGGGCCTCGAACTCGGATTTACGGCTTATCGCAAGCAGTCGCCTTACCATTTGGCTATCCGCGCACGACCCACGGCTTTTTTTTTGCCCTTATTTAAGACAGTCAATTAAAAATAAAACAAAAGAAGTCATTTCGATAAAAACGAAAGAGTTAAATCAGAAAAACGTATAGAAAGGAATATTGCGTGAATTGTAACGTACCCACGCCTTTTTCCTCCGTCACTTCTACATCGTCTAACAATGAAAGCCAAACAAGAGAGTCCACACAAAAAAAGGACGGATTTCAACTCATCCAACTCCTCGTCGATGAAAAACAAGATACAGCATATTAGAAATAAGTTCTCGATAACATGGCATCTGGAGCCACGTCCAATTGGCTGTGGCCATATATTGGGATATGCGTCATATCCACTCACAATCACGTAGTAGACATAATGTCCAACAAGCCACATGATGGCATTGTACTTTGATCGGGGAAAGAAGGTTGAATAGGGACGCACGAGAATCTCCCCCGAGATAGCTGCCTCCGACGTCCTGAGAAGAAAGGCCAGTTGTCGGCGAAGCCATATCCAACGACCATGTATGCAGGAGATCAACCGATGATATAATGCATCAGTTTCATGGCAACGATTGCAGCGATCCGCCACACTGAGGCCAATACGAAAAAGTCACGCGTTGGTAGGTACAATATCATGAACAACTTGGTACCACGAGGACGCCACTTCCATCGGTAAAATCTGGAGGCTAACGTTAGACTAAACAGTCTCCCAGTTCGTTTCTGATGACAGGGCTTCCACAGAGGGAATACTATGAGGTAGTGGCCAGCGGCATAACAGAATGTATAGGGAGAGATTCGCTTTGGAAAGGATATTTACTCCTAAATAACTGACTTCAAGAAAAAATTCCTTAACGTGCCTTAGTTTATAATTAATCCTACCAATATCTACTGGAGGTGCTAAACTCGCCGGCCGGATACAGTCCTGAAGGCGAGCTGTAAGTCACTGGGGGGCGCGTAGACATGTTAAAACGGTGAGACGGATGAATAAGGCAGAAGCCTTAACTAGAATGTCAGGGAGGCCAATACCTCCCAGCAGACGGATGCGCGCCTTTACCCCATAGCGCACGCGAAATATAGAGTTGTGCCAGATAAACCTGCCAGTTGAACTTTGGAACTTGCGGTACATCATCGCAGGAAGTGGAAAGATTTGTGCAATAAAATAAGCCTTACTTAATACATACGTTCCCACGGCCCGGACCTTATGAAGAATTGAGAGAGAGCTACGCTCGTGTTCAATGATTGCACCCTGAATCCTATCCGTGACAGACTTCCAGTTTGTCGTAGCCATCTGTAGCGGACAACTGTCAATTAAAACACCTAACGATTGATAACGGGTGACCAAAGCCCATGGAATTTCAACAGTGTCAAATCCTCGCAAACTGAGTATGCGACATATCTGGTCATTAACCCGCGCTCCCGTAAGACGACAAAAAACATCCAAAACTTCCTTCAGCAGCGGTATATCATCATGGGTACGGAGAAGAACCATAATGTCATCAGCATATGCACGAACGGTAAACCTTCCTCCGAACAGCGACCAGACACCCAAACGAGCAGTTATAGATCGCAATAACAGTTCCAGAAACAGAACGTAGAGCGACATAGATAATGGACTCTCTAGTACCTCCCGCCGCGGAAGTCGAACACGCGCCAGAACAATGGACGTGGTCAGCCCATAGAGGGCTCCGCCTCCGCGGCGGCTATTCCGCGCAGCGGCTCTCGCGCAGCGAGGGCGCCTTCGCTACACCACGTGCAGACAGCGGCCAATTGCCGCTCCCTCCGGTTTCGTAAGGGGCCCGCTCTGCCCTAGTCCAGTTAGTCCGGTACTCGCTCTGGATTGCGTCTCTATCTCGGCGGTACTACGTTCTGGTCGTTGCTCGTTGTTGACATTTGCCTGGCTCTGGTTCCGTGTGGATTTACTGTTGGTGTTTGGTGCTGTGGTTTCTACAAGCCTCCATTGCTTATCTCTTCCTTGTTGTGTCGGTCGTTGTCGTTGGTCTGTCATCCGACTCATCGTGTTTATCGGGTGGTGCGTGCTCCACCGCTGGCGGCTTCCCCGCCTAGCGACTCCGATCCGCAGCCCAAGGCGTTCCCGCGATTGGTTTTGGTTACTACAGACTCCCTTGAAGGACGCCCTCACACACCGCGATGGGTGAAGTAAGACAGCCATTTACGTCAATGGACGCCCGAATACCAGTAATTAGAGAGCTAAACAGCCATCATGCAGCATTGTTAAAACCAACAGTCGTCAACACTCGCATAAGAAATCCGTGATGAACGTGGTCGAACGCTTGGTGAAACCCAATGAAAAGCAAAGAGCTTGGCACAGGAATGATGGAAGCAATCGAAATGAGATCACGACATTCAGCATCGAGGGTCAGGAGAGTACGACCCAGAAGACAACTTTCATGGATCGTGATGATGGTAGCCAACAACACCGATAGTCTGCTATTTACCAGTCGCGCCACTATTTTATAATCATAGTTGAAGAGGATTATCGGGCCTACCTGATCCACACGCAAACGTCCCTGCTTCTTGGGGATCAGGACAATTTTAGCAACCTTAAAGCAGGGCGGGATAAGGCCTCTGTGGAATACTTCATTTACCATAAAAGTTATTGTATCTCCTATTAGGGGCAAAAATCGAATATAAAATTCTTTGGGTAGGCCATCGAAGCCAGGTGATTTGTGGGAGGGGAAAACGAGCCACAATATCAAGTAGGGTCTATATCATCGCGATGGAATACAGAGAAAAACTGTTCCTGGAGAGCTGGCGTAACAACACTATCAAGGAGGGAGGTAAAATCAACAGACGGTAGACCATCTGAATCCACTTCAGTATAAAGTTCGGGAAAGTAAAGGTAACGTTATCGCATGATATCAGAATGGGAGGACGACTCACGCCTATTTAGAAAACGAATGGTAGTGAGACACGTCGTTTGAGATAGCTTGTGAAGCCGAAGAAGATGACAGAGAGAAGCCAACTCATCCTGTAAGACTGAAAAAGACTGGGAACGTAATCGGACACCATCCATTTGCCTACGTTTGGGTTGTAGAAGTATTGCCTTCACACGGTGGACGTCTACGGCTCTGAAGGGGGCATTACGAGCATTATCGTAAATATCGTGAAGGACAGCATAATAAAATTCCCTAGTTCATCTTATTTCAGACGCTTTTTAAGCGCTAAAATGCTTGAGTGTATTTAGAATCCGAGGTTTAGCACAGGTAACCCACCATTCGAGAATTCAGGGATAACGCGCCTGGGACTGCATTGTCCGCCACCATACGTCTGCGATGGTGCCTTCCAGTGAGGGGTCCGTGAGATGTAAAGTGTTTAGCTTCCACAAAGGGCGCGAAAGATGGACCCGCTGCGGGATGTGGTTCAAATTCATAGAAACAGCACAGTGATCAGTGAAACTGGCAGGAATTACATCAGTCGATAGAAGCTGACTACAGAGGGGGGCAAATAAATAAAAGCGGCCCAATCGGCTACTTGAAGCAGCTGCAACAAACGTAAACCGCACCAATGTACGATATCTGCAAACCCAAGCATCTCGGAGATGCAAAGACCATATCATTAAGTTCACAACAATATGTATAACTGGGGGTCTGATCTACACGACGTAAGACGCAGTTAAACTCGCCCCCCAACAAAACCTTGCGCCGGTTCCGGGGTTCCATCGGGGTACGTAAACAACTTCTTCCTCATAAAACCGCGCACCGTCAGATGACCGACCGGATCCAGACGGAGCCTAAAGAAAAATAAGGCGAGGTCATAAAAACTACAGCCTATACCGCGACCATCATCTAGCGTTTCGAAGTCCGTCAGTGGGATTCCCTCTCGATAAAGCAAAGCCATACCGGCAGAATTATCAGGCGCAACATTGAAAAACACAGAGTATCCAGGAGGACAATACACATCAAATAATACCTCATGTAAACATACGACATCAGCTTGGGAATCGTAAATAACCTGGCGTAACGCAGCAAGCCTTAATTGGTAATTTATCCTATTAACATTGAGGGTGAGAAACGTATATGCCTGCACCCGTTAGCACACGAAAGGTCAATGAAACAACACTAAGGAAAAAGCACTCATCACTCCCTTCTGTCCTCAACGTCCGGAGGCGGTGGAAAGAAGGTATTATTCTAATCCTCCCCTCCGGAATCCGAGGAATCCTCGATTTTCTTTTCTCGACGCGCCGCTGCACGTGCAGGTTGAAAACGCTGTCCCACACCACTCCGTGAAAACATACACTCTTGATGTGGAAGGGTTGGGGGCACGTCAAGCTCCTATTTCATCGAGGAGCCATCGCCACTGCTCTGATCGGAAATCGGGGAGCACAACTCAGAACAACTTACAGCAACATCAGGTTCAGAAGAGACAGGTAATGCCGTTCCAGTGTCGGATTGCATCACCTGATCATCAGGATGAGAACCCGTAGAATCCCGTTGCCCCACCGTCTCAGCGTGGAGGAGGGGTGGTATCTCACAGGAGCACTGCAAAGACTGGCCAGCGGCCAACGTCTCTGCGGGAACATCTGAACTCACGGGAACCGTCGCGTCTACAGGTGAAGTGGGGGACGCAGATACAACACACATTTCAACATCAACGGAAGCAGCTACATCATCTCTGGTAATACTGGAATCACAATTAACGGCAGTAGACAACTCATTACCACCAGATGGTGCACGCTCTGTCAACGTCGCATCAGAAGAACGAGACTGGAGATGGGCACTCTCGAAATCTGTACCGTTCTCAGTCCGCCAGCGTTTGAGTTGCGCTGCAGGAGTCGTCGTCCCCTCATGGACAGAGGCCGCACTGGGACGCGCCGGTAGCGGTGGAGATTCGCGAGAAGTAGGGGGTAATGTTGCCCCAACATAACTTAAAGCTGGAGACTGACTGTCAGTATACTGCGAAGACACTATGTCTGCTAGTGTTAAAAGAAAACGTTTTTGATAAGACGTCAGAACAGTAGCACGGCGCGAACAATCGGATATGAGATGACCGATTTCGTTACAGTAAAAAAAGGTTCCTTCTTGCCCTGCATACGTAACATGTATCCGGTAACCACAAACAGTTAAGTGGGAAGGAATATTCCTTTTAACGCACATGTCCACAGTCCGGATCCCATTATAACGCTGGAAGCGATGTTGTGCTGACCAGAGTTCCCATCGGATACGTCGTATTACCCCAAACGAAAGCAACGCTGTTTTAAGAAATGAATAGTCCACTTCAGGAGGAAGGTTATGAACTCCAACTGGAGTACACTCGAGTGCCGCATTTTCAAGGAGAACTTGACTAACGGAACCATCTTGATGCGTAAACAACACTTTAGAACCAACCAGAGAGGGAAGCCATTCTACTTGAACGGGATCATAAAACTTAACAAAGAACGCATACAAATCAGAATCAAAGTAAGAAATATCGACCTGATCAGGTGTAACACGGGTAACATCAGCCAACCAATCGTGAATTTCTAAAGAGCCGGGCTGAACACGACGCGTACTTTTGTCAAAACTGAAACCGACGTTTGACTTGCACTGCAAGAGTCGTCGTCCCCTCCCGTTAGCGGTGGAAATTCGCGAGGAGTAGGGGGTATTGTTGCCCCAACATCGCTTAGCTCGACGAGGAACAGACTTAGGAAACTCGACAGACACCATGGCGCGGGCAGAAAACACCGCCGCCAAGAGAAAAACGACGACAAACTCCGCTACGCAACTACGATGTGACTGCGGCCGATACACCAACAAGACTGAGTAGCTTCGACACAAGCGGCGCTGCGGCACAAGCGGAAGTTGAACTACGGACTGCTCGCTCGACGCGCAAGGCGACACTGCCACTATACCACAAGCTGCGGACGATAATGGTTGAGCCTTGTATGTTAGAATGAATAGAGAAGCGAAAAAGGACATCTGCAAAAGGAAAATTGAAACCTGTGAGGATAAGTGCTAAGAAGTCGATCGATGCATAAGGGCACAAAAGTGGATGCAACATGGAAATGATTCCATGGCTGAGGAAAAAAGTAAAAGAAAGAGCAAACCTGTCGATTATTAGTCTGGTAGAGTGGGAGAAGCGTTTTAGTGGCCTGTTAACAGAAGAAAGGACGGAGTATAACGAAATAAAGTGGGGGATAAAAAAGAACCAGGAGGATGAAGAGGTAGAAAAAATAATTGCGAAGGAGGTACAGAAGGCGGCTACATAAAAGGAAATTGGGAAATCATACAGGCCTGGAAATGTACTAAGAGAATTAGTGAAATATGGCCCAAGCATTCTGTATGAATATCTAAGTAAGTTATTTAATAAATGTATGTGGGATGGGGAGGAAATTCCAGCAGAGTGGTACTTATCGTATCTAAGACCCATACATAAAAAAGGAAGAATGAAAGTATGTAGCAGTTATCGTGGCCTGAGTGTCACGAGTACAACTAGCAGGCTGTACGGGATAATTTTAAAATCAAGAATGGAGAAGTTGCTAAATGTAGTGGAAGAATAAAGTGGCTCTAGAAACAGCAAGTCATGTGTGGATAATATCTTTACCCTAAGACAGATCATGGAGAAGAGATTGGAAAGGAATCTAAGCTGTCATTTGGTTTTCGTAGATCTTGAGAAATCACATGACACAGTGCCACTAATGCTACTGTTCGAGGTGCTATTGTCATCGGAACTCTCAAAACATTATGTAAGAAGCATCATAATCCACTACAAATTAGCAGAATGTGTCATTAAAGTAGGGAAAATATTCTTGGAGACGCCTTCAGAAAAACTAAGGGACTGAAGCAAGGCTGCTGTCTGTCTGCCACACTCTTAAAGATGTATGTACAGGAGGCACTGAATCTGTGGCATAGAAAGTGCATGAGCAGGGAGATTGAAGTAGGGACCTGTGTATGCACACACTTTTCTACGCTGATGATCAAGTCGTTGCAGCAAACAATGAAGAGCATATATCTTACACGCTCAGGAAGCTCTGGGAAGAGTATAAAAAGTGGGGTTTGAAAATTAATTTCGGGACGACGGAACATCTATGTTGCGGAGAAGAGGGAACTCACCTAGACTTGACGGATATCTTATTAAAGTGTATAAAGAGTTCAATGTATCCTATAACGTGATGGAAGATGTGTCAGAGAAATCCAACAATAGATGAGGCAGGGAAGGTCGGCTAGATAGAAATTAAATCCTGTACTTTGGTCCTCAAAAAATGAGTTCAAGGGCTACAATAGATTTATTCAAATCTGTCCTGTAACCAATAAAAACTCTTGAGCGTGAGTGCTGGGAACTCACAGGAAGAAATAAAGAGAGATTTAGGGGCCTTAGAAACAGACCACTTGAGAAGATCCTGTAGAATTTCCCGACCTGACCGAGTTAGAAGTACGGAAATATGAGAAAGGACACAGACTCATTACAGTATTACAGATAAAATAGAGGAAAGACAGATAGGATGGCTTGGGAATATCAAAAGAATGGATAAAGCCAGATGGCCAACAAAGTAATTTCATGCCAACCTCCTGGAAAGATAAAAAGGGGAAGACCATGGAACGTGTGGCTAAGAGGTATCCAAGAAGCGATGGAGAGAAGGAGAATGGAAGAGGATGAAGAAGAATGGCGAGATCGAGGCATTTGGAGACAGAGACGCGGGATGCGGTGACATCCAAAGTACATTTTCCACTCAGTTAAATAATTACTATGGTAGGTACCACGGTTTCGATATAGGCTTTTTAGAGGGAAGCAAGATACACTTTCTATTTATTTTCTTTTATAATCAAATTTCGAATCTACTTTGGGCAACTATAACAATAATTTACCCAACACTTATTTTACTTTCACTTTTATGTTGAACAAGAGTATGTTCTTTTTTATTTTTTCCTTCCTTCCATACACTCGTTGCCTTTCTAATACACTCCTGGAAATGGAAAAAAAGAACACATTGACACCGGTGTGTCAGACCCACCATACTTGCTCCGGACACTGCGAGAGGGCTGTACAAGCAATGATCACACGCACGGCACAGCGGACACACCAGGAACCGCGGTGTTGGCCGTCGAATGGCGCTAGCTGCGCAGCATTTGTGCACCGCCGCCGTCAGTGTCAGCCAGTTTGCCGTGGCATACGGAGCTCCATCGCAGTCTTTAACACTGGTAGCATGCCGCGACAGCGTGGACGTGAACCGTATGTGCAGTTGACGGACTTTGAGCGAGGGCGTATAGTGGGCATGCGGGAGGGCGGGTGGACGTACCGCCGAATTGCTCAACACGTGGGGCGTGAGGTCTCCACAGCACATCGATGTTGTCGCCAGTGGTCGGCGGAAGGTGCACGTGCCCGTCGACCTGGGACCGGACCGCAGCGACGCACGGATGCACGCCAAGACCGTAGGATCCTACGCAGTGCCGTAGGGGACCGCACCGCCACTTCCCAGCAAATTAGGGACACTGTTGCTCCTGGGGTATCGGCGAGGACCATTCGCAACCGTCTCCATGAAGCTGGGCTACGGTCCCGCACACCGTTAGGCCGTCTTCCGCTCACGCCCCAACATCGTGCAGCCCGCCTCCAGTGGTGTCGCGACAGGCGTGAATGGAGGGACGAATGGAGACGTGTCGTCTTCAGCGATGAGAGTCGCTTCTGCCTTGGTGCCAATGATGGTCGTATGCGTGTTTGGCGCCGTGCAGGTGAGCGCCACAATCAGGACTGCATACGACCGAGGCACACAGGGCCAACACCCGGCATCATGGTGTGGGGAGCGATCTCCTACACTGGCCGTACACCACTGGTGATCGTCGAGGGGACACTGAATAGTGCACGGTACATCCAAACCGTCATCGAACCCATCGTTCTACCATTCCTAGACCGGCAAGGGAACTTGCTGTTCCAACAGGACAATGCACGTCCGCATGTAACCCGTGCCACCCAACGTGCTCTAGAAGGTGTAAGTCAACTACCCTGGCCAGCAAGATCTCCGGATCTGTCCCCCATTGAGCATGTTTGGGACTGGATGAAGCGTCGTCTCACGCGGTCTGCACGTTTAGCACGAACGCTGGTCCAACTGAGGCGCCAGGTGGAAATGGCATGGCAAGTCGTTCCACAGGACTACATCCAGCATCTCTACGATCGTCTCCATGGGAGAATAGCAGCCTGCATTGCTGCGAAAGGTGGATATACACTGTACTAGTGCCGACATTGTGCATGCTCTGTTGCCTGTGTCTATGTGCCTGTGGTTCTGTCAGTGTGATCATGTGATGTATCTGACCCCAGGAATGTGTCAATAAAGTTTCCCCTTCCTGGGACAATGAATTCACGGTGTTCTTATTTCAATTTCCAGGAGTGTATCTCAGTGTTCCCCAAATGAAATACTCTTGTTCTTTCCTGAAACAAAACACTAGTTGCTACCGCCAGTTTTATTCTATTTATTAGACGCTTAAGCAAATCTATTTCTTTTCAGGCGTTGGCTTCTCGCTACAAATAATTATCGCAAATATACTGTTTACTATACGTTGTGGATACTCGAAGTAATGGTGTTACTTGCTTCATTCAAATCCAGAGCATTAATTCGCGAATCGGGTAACAAAAACTGTTTGTAAGTTTTCTTCAACACTATTAACTTTATACATTAACAGTAGAATTCAATTCACCATTCAAATGTAACTGAATCTATTCTTGCACTCAAAACAACCTACCACCAAGGTAAAGGAAGAAAGAAAAGAAAACATCGTTCTCATTGGACACGTTGCGGACTAAGGATAGATAGCTGCGCGGTGTAGCCGCGCCGTCTGAGACATCTCGTCACGGTCCGCGCCCCCCCCCCCCCCACCCCCCCGTCGGAGGTTCAAGTCCTCCCTCGGGCATAGGTTTGTGTGTCGTCCTTAACTCTTACCAAAAATCTCCAAATTCCTGAGGATAGCTCCTAATTCCGGATAGCGATCGATACAACTACCGATCAAACAATTTTACCTTAAACATTTCTCCAAATCGGGACGTAGTTACTTCACGATCGACTAATGATCACTATTTCACTATTTTTTCTCCTGCATGGTGATCCTTTACTCGGATTGAGTATTACTGTGATAAATAATAGTTTCACCTCTTCTCCCCGGAACTTGGAGAAACTAAACCCGAAAACAATATAAGTTGTAAATGAACTGGTGAACACATCAACGTATACCTAATTTATCCTAAAGAAAATTAGTCCGTTACCAACTACATGACCATATTTCGCCGTCCAACACACTCAATCGACTCGAAACCAAGAACTCTGCTTTCCTAATAAAACCATTATTATCCTGGGTGCAAACTATTAAAAAACCAAAGGAAACACGTTATTTGCACGTTTCAACAATGTCGTTCGTTCGTTGATTTGATAGAGGCCAGCGTCGATGGCGTGTACGTTCATTAGCATCCACAGCTTGTAATCTAATTTTACGCCTCATTCGTCAGTTGTGGCAAGCAGAGAACTCCTGCCTCTCGCGTAAGCTTCTGCTAAATTGTAATAAAATTTTCATAATTTGTGATACATACAAAAATTACAGCTCACATAATTTAAAGAAAAATGGTTTTCATTAGTACTCAGTTAAACATTTATCAGTAAGTAAGGTGGTGCGACATCTTTGTTACGTGACGCGTTATGCTCATTTTGGCCCGTCATAGGGCAAATAATTGCCAACCTGGAACTGATCTCAGTGTCAACTTTCCATTTTATATTAATGACTTGCTTGTGTAATTGTCCACATTACAGTAATTGCCAGGTGTATTTTACTATGATTCTGGAATACTTTAAGGAAACAAAATGCATAATTTTTATTCATGGGGCATAGCGCGCCTTTATGGAAGCACTGACTTCGTCCTAAATTCTTGCGTTGACATTCGCTCCTTCTTTTGACTGCTGCGCAATACCAATCTCAATTTCCCGTGGAACTCATCAAGGCCTTTGTCCTGTACGTGCAGTAGTGTAACGTTTATTTTTCCTCTTTATTAATTAATTTTGTGACGATAAATGGGTAGTTTGCAAAGGGGGTGCAACAGCAACATTGATTCTCTAGAAGAAGCTTAGTACGATAAAAATTAGTAGCACTCTCCACGAAATTATGCAAGAGAGCATCAGTCACGGCTTTTTGTCGTTACCTCTGCTAATGATGATAATGATGGTGATTATGATGGCGGTGGTGGAGGTTGTGATGATAATGAATACGATGTTGATAGCGATAATGGCAGCGGTATTTTCAGCATTCGTCCAATTACTGTACTTTCCGCTTATCTTCTTGCAATTGATTCTTCATGAAACATACTTTTTTCAGTTTGATCTTGGATGTAGTTCGTCACTATCTATTATGTGCACCGAAGATATGTGCGCAGTTCCAGCTGCCACCTGAAGAGATGGTACTCTCCCTTTTGATTGCCTTCTGCTGTCGTTTCCCTTAGTCTCGCTTCCTTGCCTTTATCTCGACAAGCACCGTTCCGTTTTATCTGCGGCAAATATTAAATATTGAGAGATATCAAATATTAAAGGAGGGAGTTGTCGTCCGCGGTGCAGGGAGACGATGCAAAGCGACCTATCCAAAAGTCATGTTGCTTTCGGAACAATCCATTATCTTTTTCGAAACATGGTGCCTGGTGAGTTTGTTGTCAATAGCGGACCATCTGGCAGAGAGCTTTCCCGTGCCTGACTCCTTTTCTACGACATGACGTGACCTTTTATTTGACACACTTACAATGGCAGACACACTGACACATTCAGACGCCGGTCCTTCACAATACAGTCTTGACGTTTTCTCGGCTGCTGCTCTTTCGCTCACTGGCGCTTCGCCTCCACTCTCCGAGCTACCACTTTCATTTGTCAGCTTGTGCAAAAGTACATAATTCCTCGATTGACTAGGTGCTTTACTGAAAATTTATCTTTATATGAAGGATTATGAATGGAAGATATTTCTACGCCTTTTAAAAATGCAAATGAAGAAGAGCTTATTTACTTAAGCAAATGTACGAGCAGAGAATGGTTCAAATGGCTCTAAGCACTATGCGACTTAACTTCTGAGGTCATCAGTCGCCTAGAACTTAGAACCAATTAAACCTAACTAACCTAAGGACATCACACACATCCATGCCCGAGGCAGGATTCGAACCTGCGACCGTATCGGTCACCCGGATCCAGACTGTAGCGCCTAGAACCTCACGGCCACTCCGGCCGGCGCAGAAAATGGTGATAGTCGATTTAAGATCAGTAGCAAGCCGGGTGAAACAGGATTGTCAAAGGTACATCGTCAGCTGTCATTGTTTAAGTTACTTGCACGAAGCGATGTATTTGTTGGAAACTGATATAGCATCAGACTTGATAACCAAGTATCGTCTGTTAACATGGAATGGTCTTTACAAGATAATACTTCATTTAGTTCCTTGCCACGATGTACATATTACGTCGATTGCACTGTCATTGTCGTGGACCAAAACAAACCAAAACTGTATTCACTATTTCTTAGAAGTAGAAAATATATGTAAAGAATATCTGAATGAACCCCAAATCACTCGGTACTGTTAGCATCAAAAAAATATCTTGAAGAATAATTAGTGCCAGGATATTATCACAATCCTTTGTTTCAGTTATCGACGTGTGTTTTCTTCTCCAGATTTCTTGCAATAAACCACAATTTTGTGACGAATTACTGTCTTTTTTAATGCAATGCTACAAAATTGGCGCCCGCATCTCGTGGTCGTGCGGTAGCGTTCTCGCTTCCCACGCCCGGGGTCCCGGGTTCGATTCCCGGCGGGGTCAGGGATTTTCTCTGCCTCGTGATGGCTGGGTGTTGTGTGATGTCCTTAGGTTAGTTAGGTTTAAGTAGTTCTAAGTTCTAGGGGACTGATGACCTAAGATGTTAAGTCCCATAGTGCTCAGGGCCATTTGAACAAAATTGGCGCCTGACTTCGACTTTTAGTACCTGCTAATCTGAACATTGTTCTGGGAGATGAAATTCTTATGTGAAATTGGCCAGCTGGTGTACTTACCTTTTCAGTTGTACCGTACATTACCAGAATACCAGATCACAAATTTTGTCAAACCAAGTGCTAGTCTGGATCAGGTGACAGAGGATTTAGGTTCACTCTGTAAAGGATTTACCAGGGAAGACACCGTGGTTATTGTGGGAGGGCCAGGGAACAGCATCGACAGAGATCCTGGGTACAGTATAGAGTGTGACCTGGTAAAGATTGCGTCGGCATCGAGACACACCAATGTTGAGTTTGTATCTGTCCTGAGACTCCATGACCGGCCTCATTTGAACTCTTCTGTTGGCAGAGTTAATTTGGAGTTGGAACGGCTGCTTGGGTCGGGTGCGGGGGCTCATATTGGTGTGGTTCCTGTTGATTCTCTCAGTAGGTGGGACTATACCAGGCACGGCCTACATCTCAACAGGAAAGGGAAGGGGAAACTGGCTGGGGTAATAGCAGGAAATTTAAGGGGGGGGAGGCACTGCCATGAATGGTAAAATACCAGTGGTTACAGGTGTTGGAGCAGCACCTTTTTTAGGATAGGTAAAACAGAAAGATGTCAAGTTCCACGAGAGGTCAGGATTGAAACAAATCTTCAATTTAGGAAAGAAATTAAACAGCACAATTCTCGCACATTGGATCACCAATCACAGCTGTCAATTATAAATTTTCACCAATCACCAGAAATTTTGTCTCCAGCAAGTTGTATCTCAGTCCTAGGTAATTGCATTGATAAATTAAAGTCACCCAACCCAGTTGACATAATCTGCCTCTCTGAACGCCATGTGACCACTGGTATAGGAACTAGGCCTAAGCACAATGAGAAACTCAGACAGGAGAGTACTGCAAATGTTAGAATAAGGAAAGGTTCTTATAAAAGTATAATTAAAAATAATGTAATTATATTTCATCAAAATATTGGGAGTTTAAAGAATAAAATAGATGAGCTTCTGGTTTGTTTAGAAGATTTAGAAGCTGAGGATGAAATAGATATACTATGCCTGTCTGAGCATCACACTGTTACTGATATGGATAGGGTAAATGTAAGTGGATATAAGCTCTCTGCACATGTAATAAGAGAAAATATGGAGAAAGGAGGAGTTGCCATATATGTCAAAGGTTATCATTGTGCAAAAAGTATAGAAACAAAAAAGTTTTGTGTAGAGAAACATAAAGAAGCATGTGCCTGTGAGCTTAAATTAAATAAAGGCACATTTATAATTGTAACTGCATATAGGTCCCCAACAGGAAATTTTCATCTATTTCTGAAAATTTTGGACTCCTTGTTGTGCTATCTGTCAGACAGGGGGAAGCAAATTATTATTTGTGGGGACTTCAATGTAGATTCTCTGAAAGAGGGTAATAGGAAAAATGACCTTGAAGTATTACCCGGTTCTTTCAATTTGACACCCGTTATTGATTTTCCTACTCGGGTGGTAAAAGATAGCAGCTCACCGATAGAAAACTTCTTTATAGACCAAGATAAGTTTAACCAGATAAATGCTCAACCTGTTGAGAATGGTCTTTCTGATCATGGTGCACAGCTAGCTACAATATATGAGATAGCTCCATTCAGCAATACTAAACAGTCCTCCAAAGTAGTACATTCAGTCAACGATTTAACAATTGCAAATTTCAGGGAAGCCTACAGCAGTTAGACTGGGATGAGGTGTACCGTGAACCTGATGCCAATTTAAAATATAATTTATTTCATGACATTTTTGTAAATGCATTTGAAAACTGCTTCCCCAGGAAAATAGTTAAATATACTCATAAGAAACCTTGTAACAAACCATGGCTTACTAAGGGTATAAAAATATCTTGTAACCGGAAAAGGGAAATGTATCTGACAGCAAGAAAGAGTAGTGACCCAGAAACTATCAAACATTATAAAAACTACTGTGTTATATTAAGAAAAATTATTAAAAATCCAGACGTATGTGAATCATGTCTGAAATCAGCAACTCTGATAATAAAATTAAAACAATTTGCAATATTATTAAAAGAGAAACAGGTCAACCAAGAGCACAGGAAGACAGTATTACCATCAAATTGAATGAAAACTTTACGAACAAAAAGTCAGAAGTTGAAAATATTTTTAATAATCATTTTCTAAATGTTGTGGATATAGTAGGATTCAGGTGTTCATTAGAAGATGCTAGGCTGTTAATGGAAGAGGCCATACCTACGCAATTTGATACAATTGAAAATCTCACCCACTTCTCCCTCTGAAATTAGGAAAATAATAAACTTGCTTAAAAGCAAAAACTCACATGGAATTGAGGGCATTTCCAGCAAAATACTAAAAACTTGTTCTTGATAGATAAGTAAGATTCTCAGCCACCTGTGTAATAGCTCTCTGGAACAGGGCATTTTCCCTGATAGACTGAAATATGCTATTGTTATATCTTTTCATAAAAAGGGGGATAGATCTGATGTCAACAATTACCGTCCAATCTCCCTTCCAACAGCTTTATCCAAAATTTTTGAGACAGTAATATATTCAAGAGTAGCTTCACATATCTGTAAAAATGAAGTACTAACAAAATGTCGCTTTGGTTTCCAGAAAGGTTTTTCAACAGAAAATGCCATATATGCTTTCACCAATCAAATTTTGAATGATCTGAATAACCGAACACCACCCATTGGGATTTTTTTGTGATCTCTCAAAGGCTTTTGATTGTGTAAATCATGAAATTCTGCTAGACAAGCTCAAGTATTGTGGCATGAGTGGGACAGTGCACAAATGGTTTAATTCGTACCTAACTGGAAGAGTGCAGAAAGTTGAAATAAGTAGTTCTCATAATATGCAAAGATCAGCACATTCCTCAAACTGGGGAACTATCAAGAATGGGGTTCCACAAGGGTCAGTCTTTGGTCCTTTGTTGTTCTTAATATATATTAATGACTTGCCATTCTATATTCATGAAGAGGCAAAGTTAGTTCTCTTTGCTGATGATACAATTATAGTAATCACACCTGACAAACAAGAATTAACTGATGAAATTGTCAATACTGTCTTTCAGAAAATTACTAAGTGGTTCCTTGTAAATGGACTCTCACTGAATTTTGATAAGACACAGTACATACAGTTCCGTACAGTGAATGGTATGACGCCATTAATAAATATAGACCTTAATCAGAAGCATATAGCTAAGGTAGAATATTACAAATTTTTAGGTGTGTCCATTGATGAGCGATTAAATTGGAAGAAACACATTGTTGATCTGCTGAAACGTTTGAGTTCAGCTACCTATGCAATAAGGGTCATTGCAAATTTTGGTGATAAACATCTTAGTAAATTAGCTTACTACGCCTATTTTCACTCATTACTTTCATATGACATCATATTTTGGGGTAATTCATCACTGAGGAATAAAGTATTTATTGCATAAAAGCGTGTAATCAGAATAATAGCTGGAGTCCACCCAAGATCATCCTGCAGACATTTATTTAAGGATCTAGGGATAGTCACAGTAGCTTCTCAGTATATATACTCTCTTATGAAATTTGTTATTAACAACCGAACCCAATTCAAAAGTAATAGCAGTGTGCATAACTGCAATACTAGGAGAAAGGATGATCTTCACTATTCAAGATTAAATCTAACTTTGGCACAGAAAGGGGTGAATTATACTGGCACTAAAGTCTTTGGTCACTTACCAAATAGTATCAAAAGTCTGACAGATAACCGACAAGTATTTAAGAAGAAATTAAAAGATTTTCTGAATGACAACTCCATCTACTCCATAGAGGAATTTTTAGATATAAATTAAGAAAAAAAAGAAAAAAAGTATTAAAAAATAAATAAGAAAAATAAAATAAAATAAAATAAACACACAAAAAATAAAAAAGTTGTTATATTAACTTAAGTATGTTGTTAAATTAACTTAATTATGTCATGTATTGGAAAATTTGACTCGTTCCACATCATTACGAAATAACGTATTCATGATCCATGGAACTAGTATAAATCTAATGTAATCTAATCTACGTGTGCTTGTAGAAAAAGATGTAGACCATGGAAAAAATTTCGAGCCAGTATCCAGTCTTGTAGACCAGTACTGTTGTTGGCAAGCTATCAGATCCATCTATTTATTTCAGTTGGTATCATTGTAACAGCCATCTTTTTACTTTCCGTATATTTACCAAGAATTTCAAATGGGTTCCATTTCTGCGGTATGGATTTAGCCACACATGCTCTCCCTACTACCCCGTCACACTCCCATGCACATGTCTATCTATACTCCAAAGGTCACTGTGACGGTACTTCTTAGTATACTATATTTTGAAGTTTTTCCCGCTCCAGTTATGAATAGAGTGAGCAAAGACTCACTGATAGTACCTCTCTGTATGAGCTGATGTTATGCGACTGTTTCTGTCAAAATTGCTGTGTACTATAATCAAACGGCAGTGAACTGATAAACTTACCTACTCTAAATTAGTTCCCAGCTAGAAGTCAGGGTACGAGTATGGTTAAAGTTGCCCGTCCGGCTAGTTGCGCGGTCTCATGAGCTGCTTCCCGAGCGGGAAGGTGTGCTGGTCCCCAGAACGAATCCGCCAGGCGGGTTAGTGTCGACATCCGGTGTGCCGGCCAGTCTGAGGATGGTTTTTAAGTCGGTTTTTCATCTGCCTCGGCGAATGCAGGCTGGTTCCCCTTATTCCGCCTCAGTTACACTGTGTTGGCGATTGCTGCGCAAACACTGTCTCCACGTACGCTTACACCATAATTATTCTACCACGGGGTTACACTCGTCAGGCATCAGACTTTCCTGGGGCAGGGGAACGAGCGACGGGGGATGTGTCCACTTGGAGCCGAACCGCATAATAACCCCGGGTTCGGTGTGGGTCGGCGGGGTGGGTTGAGTGGACAGTGGACTTCTGGAGACTGTTGTGGGGTTGTGAACCACTGAGGGCTACGGCGGGGACGAAGCCTTTCCGTCGTTTCTAAGTCCCCGGTTCAATTCACAATACACAATGGCTAAAGTTAACGTAAGTGTTTTCCATATCTACTAAAATTCCTCACTAATTACTTATTCTGGAAGATTGTTTAAAGCAGTAGTTGGGAATCCTATTGAATGCATGGTGAGCAGTTGCTAGCAGAACATGGTGGAAAGCCAGTGTCAGTTTATTAGGCGGCCGCAGTCGTTTTAAAAAGACAAGGACTGCCACGGCGGGGCAAAGCAGAAGCCACGTTGAAGGACTGGGCCAGGTATATTGTGTGTGAGCAAAGCTGCGCAGGACAGGTGCCGTCTGTGTTTGCGTCCTAAATGACGGAAAGATATTATGTAATTTTAACATGGCATGTCCACCGGCACCAGGGAGGGGCGTCGTCACGTAAGAGGAAGGAGGTGGAGATTAGTCCTTATGATATCGTCGACAACGAGGTCATTAGAGACGGAGCACAAGCTCGGATCAGGGACGGATGAAGAAGGAAACTGGCCATACCGTTTAGAAGGAACCAACCTGACAAATGCCTTAAGCCATTCAGTGAAATTACCGAAAACCGAAGTCAGGATGGCCGGACGCGGGTTTGAATCGTCGTCCTCCCGAATATCGTGAGCTCGCAGCGACGGGGTGCGCACTATCCTAATGCCTTGCTCCCTGCAGGAAGCCTATGTTATGGGAACCACTGAGCACAGGCTGTTCAATGATAAGACGTGTAAGGTGAAATGAAATGAGATCATCTGGGTCTTTTGTGCTTGAAAGTGCGGCACCTACAACCATCACGCTGGCTCCAAGTTACTGCAGTTGTTGTAGACGATGCTAGCAAACAATAAAAGCAAATACCATCAGCAGATATAAATAAATCCTGGTTGGGAGAACAGAACTCGCTTTTTTGTACATGTAGAAGGCCTTATTGGCTGAAACATGAAATAATAAAGACAGCGGGAGTCAAGGATTGCCTGTTTCTGAGCTCCTGGAATAAAATACCCCTATAATTGGTTAATTATATTAAAACTGAGTGTAGACGGAAGACTGATGCCTTATTAAAAACGGATCTGATTGGTCACTACTTGAAAGAATCACTATCTCTGATGACCACAATTATGCGCAAGGCTCACAGTCAAAAAGTAAGATGAATAATTCAGCTTCTTGCTGAGAGCACTCTGTAGAACGACTTCCATCCGAGGCTCGACAGAGGACGCTTCAGCTAAGAGAGAGACTTCGATTACAGGGTCCGAGGGAGAGCAGCCTTCGGGGCAGGCAAGATGATTCCGAAGTTCGCCCCGGCCGGGGTGGCCGAGCGGTTCTAGGCGCTACAGTCTAGAACTGCGCGACCGCTACGGTCGCAGGTTTGAATCCTGCCTCGGGCATGGGTGTGTGTGATGTCCTTAGGTTATTTAGGTTTAAGTAGTTCTAAGTTCTAGGGGACTGATGACCTTAGAAGTTAAGTCCCATAGTGCTCAGAGCCATTTGACTCATTCCGAAGTTCGCAGCACTACGGCAGCCACTGTCAGACGCTAGTAACGCTAAGTATGGTGAGCGATAGTAGCTTTCACAAACCAAGATGCCGGAGGCACGCGAAGATTTGAGATTGACTTTAGGACGTTCACACATTTAATTCAAGTACGTTTATTAGCAATTGTGAGCTCAAAATGTGCCCAATAATGATAGTATGTGCATGCATCATTCTTTCTGCAGATATTTCTTTCCTCTTTCATTAATACGTAGCAATCACTGTATGACTTGCATGGACTTAGTTGTCTCCCCAAGTCTTCACCACAAACTGATTACCCGATCTTTGTGAGGGTATTAATAAGCTCACTGCCAAAGTATTAGTCACCTCGGTGTGCACGCACAGATGACGCGCTGAACCTTTACAGATTGTGCAGCGATCGATTCACGTACACAAACACATGCGCACTGCCTCTACGTGAGCATAAGGCAGTAGCGATCAGTGAGACATTTATGTTTCAAGCTGATATTGTACGAAAACTTGGGTAAATGTAAGGACGTGACAGAGTGGCTGAAAGGGGGAATTGTGTTCGGCAGTGCCCAAAGCCGTACAGTGTGTTCAGTTGCCAGAGTTTTTTTGCGTTTCATGGAGGAATGATCAACGTGCCTACAAGCAGTGGTGTAATACACATAACCATGAAACACGACGTAAGAGTTGCTATTGGAAAAAGAGCCTGACTGAGAAGGACTGGAGACGCGTTTCACGGTTGGTGACTCAAAATCGCTATCAAATCCGACAGGAATTGCTGCAGCCCCTGAATGAAGACCCTTCCCAACCTGTTAGAGAGAGAATATTGCGATGGGAGCTGGATGCAACGAACATAGGAGTCGGTCACCTCGCAAGAGGCGATTGCTCACACAGGCACAAAAAGATGACAGCAGGAAAGCTCATCGAACTGGAAGAACCTGTGACTACTTTTCTTAAACTCTCCTCCAACCTATTATATCTTACTGGCCTGCAAAATACCCTGACTTGGACCCAACAGAAAATCTGTGAGACGTGCTGGAACTACGAGTAAAATGCCATCATCAGCATCTCCACAATTTGGTGGAATTGCGCAATAAAATCCTCAGCAATTGGCTTAACCTGGATAAGAAGTACTTGCGCAACTTTGGGGACTCACTTCCTAACCGAATGGAGGCAGCTGTCAAGTCCAGGGGCAGAATTACAAAAAATGGTTCAAATGGCTCTGAGCACTATGGGACTTAACATCTGTGGTCATCAGTCCCCTAGAACTTAGAACTACTTAAACCTAACTAACCTAAGGACATCACAAACATCCATGCCCGAGGCAGGATTCGAACCTGCGACCGTAGCAGTCGCGCAGTTCCAGACTGAGCGCCTAGAACCGCTAGACCACCGCGGCCGGCGCAGAATTACGCGGCATTATATTACTCCTGTAATGACTTCTCTAGGGATGAATAATTTTTCTTTCCGGTGAGCTTATTGCAATTCCATTGTAACTTCTGTTAATACTCAACAAACCTAACGGTTTCCTTTCTTGGTGTACTTGTGTTTAATTTGTAGTCTACAGAGACTTGTAACCAGTGAGGTATTACAGTGACAATTCTTTCATTCAGCAATTTGATGAACCCACTAATTTTATAATCTGATGAGTTACAGCACCCATGTTTCAAGTGCGCTAGGGCCGCCCCTGTTTAATAATTTCAAATCATTAACGTATACATTGCATGACACCTGTAATTAAATTCACGTGATCCGATGGGGAGCGGTCTGTTCATTGGTAAGATCAGCTGGCACGGGTTCTTCTGACATACATAGGCGTATTGTCGATGGCTCAGCTGTAACATCACACAGGGAACTGTACAGGATTTCGATCACTTGCGATTTCTTGACTTAGCAGTCAGAGCTTTATGAGATTTCAGTCAAACTTTTGCCTTCAACTTTAACGATGAGTACAGCGAATAATGACTCGGTATTGCAGGCTTCATAATAATTCAACTAACTCTTCTAAAACATCGTTAAGTTGCTGGTGTATAACGAACCAATGTACTTTCTGTTAGCAAGGAAAAGTGGTTTGTATCAGTCCATCATTTTCTAGTTTGAAAATCTTCGTTGAACTTTTTGAGGGGCTCTTTATGAGTATATTCTGTGTAATGGACGTACTAACTATGCTGCGTACGTCGGTTTATCGAATTTAGACCAGAGGTTGTAGTTTTATTTTCAAGTGTTAGGAATATTCAAGGTTAGTGTTAAAAACGTACATGATCGAGAAGTCTGCCAACTGAGAGCGAGATCGAGAGAAAATTATCGGTTTGATTATAAACATTAAATAGTGGGTTGAGTATGTTGATTCATCAGGAAAGTACTCAGCAGGTTAATTTTAGCGAATCGTGGAGGGAAATCTCACAGCGTGGAGTAAATGTAGAAGACGAGCAGATTAATATGCAGTGTAGCCGGGAAACCTTGGAAACTGAATCCATGGGCTAGGGTGTTCTCGTAATTTCACAGGCAGTGGAAGCATCCGAAGCCACCACTCATGAAACAGTGGCGCAGAGTGTCGTAAATCGTGAACCGAAGCCTCAAAATCCAGCAGCATTTGATTTACAAACTTTTTAGTATGGCAGTTTGCCAAGAGTGATGATAAACTCCGAAATACAGGCCAAAAGTTAAGGAACAATCGAAGCAGAATGAGAAAAGTATTGAAATAATAAATGTGTGGAAAGTAGAAGTCACGGAGAAAGTGAAATTTGTTAAGAAAAGTATAAAGTCATAAAGTTATAGAAAGAAGCAGTGAGCAAGGTGAATGCGCGATTCAAAGTTTACACCACATCCGTAGAACAGCTGTCTATGGGTAGTGATTTGACAGTTGATAGAACTGTCCGACCCTTACCCCTCCCCCAACCACCGATCCCCAGAAATCATGGACCTTGCCTTTGGTGGGGAGGCCTGCGTGCCTCAGCAATAGAGATAGCCGTACCGTAAGTGCAACCACAACGGAGGGGTTTCTGTTGAGAGGCCAGACAAACATGTGGTTCCTGAAGAGGGCCAGCAGCACTTTCAATAGCTGCAGGGGCAAGAGTATGGTTTCGTAATATCAACTAAAACGGCCTTGCTGCTCTGGTACTGCGAACGGCTGAAAGCAAAGAGAAACTACAGTCTTAATTTTTACCGAGGGCATGCAGCTCTTCTAAATCTTGAAATTATGATGGCATCCGCTTGGGTGAAATATTCCAGAGGTAAAACAGTCCCCCATTCGGATCTCCAGGCGGGGACTACTCAAGAGGATGTCGTTATCAGGAGAAACAAAACTGGTGTCCAACATTTTGTAAACCATAGTCACCAGTTTTGTAAAGGCCTCGTCGCTACTGCTGTGGAGGCCAAGCTGCCACTGTTGTTAGGGAAGGCCGACATTGTGAGTTCATGATACGGCTCCTGGTGCAGTACACCGCAAAGACAATTTCTCCCTGCCACTATTACACAGCTATGCCCCAGGGTCAGGTAACAGGATTGGATAACGAAGGTTCTACAGCACTCCAACAAATTAGTAACAAAGCCACACAAATCAGTTAAAAAGGTTTACTTATCTTTGCGCCTTTTTGAATGATTAAGTCTGCAACATTTCAGGTAATATAACACGAAAAAGGCCATCAATGCCTACGATGCCGCCTAAGGAAAACTAAAGAGACCATTCGAGAAAAGAGAACCACCTGTATCAATATCAAGAGCTCAGATGGGAAACCAGTCCTAAGCAAAGAAGGGAAAGCAGAAAGGTGGAAGAAGTATATAGAGGGTATATATATGGGAGATGTACTTGAGGGTAATATTATGGTAATGGAGGAGGACATAGATGAAGATGAGATGGGAGATACGGTTCTGCGTAAAGAATTTGACAGAACACTGAAAGATCTAAGTCGAAACAAGATCCCGCGAGTAGACAACATTCCGTAAACTACTGATAGTCTTGAGAGAGCCAGCCTTGTCGAAAACCGAGCGAGGTGGCGCAGTGGTTAGCACACTGGACTCGCATTCGGGAGGACGACGGTTCAATCCCGTCTCCGGCCATCCTGATTTAGGTTTTCCGTGATTTCCCTAAATCGTTTCAGGCAAATGCCGGGATGGTTCCTTTGAAAGGGCACGGCCGATTTCTTTCCCAATCCTTCCCTTACCCGAGCTTGCGCTCCGTCTCTAATGACCTCGTTGTCGACGGGACGTTAAACACTAACCACCACCACCACCACCTTGTCGAAACTCATTCATCTGGTGAAAAAGATGTATGAGACAAGCGAGATACCCTCAGACTACAAGAACAATACGAGTATTCCAATCCCAAAGAAAGAAGGTGGCGACATTTGTGAAAATTACCGAACTATCAGTTTAGTAAGTCACTAATACTAACACGAATTCTTTACAGAAGAATGAAGAAACTGGTAGAAGCCGACCTCTCGGGGAAGATCAGTTTGGATTCCGGGGAACTGAGAGATCAAAATGGTTCAAATGGCTCTGAGCACTATGGGACTCAACATCTTAGGTCATAAGTCCCCTAGAACTTAGAACTACTTAAACCTAACTAACCTAAGGACATCACACACACCCATGCCCGAGGCAGGATTCGAACCTGCGACCGTAGCAGTCCCGCGGTTCCGGACTGCAGCGCCAGAACCGCTAGACCACCGCGGCCGGCAACTGAGAGATCACGAGAGACAATACTAACCCTATGACTTTTCACAGAAGATAAGTTAAGGAAAGGCAAACCTACGTTTATAGAATTTGTAGACACAGAGAAAGCTTTTGACCATGTCAATTGGAATACTCTCTTTCAGATTCTAAAGGTGGCAGGGTTAAAATACAGGGAGTGAAAGGCTATTTGCAGTTCGTACAGAAACCAGATAGCAGTTATAAGAGTCGAGGAGCATGAAGGGAAAGCAGTGGTTGAGAAGGGAGTGAGACAGAGCTGTAGCCTATCCCCGATGTCATTCAATCTGTATATTGCGCAAGCAGTAAAGGAAACAAAAGAAAAATCTGGAGCAGGAATTAAAGTCCTGGGAGAAGAAATAAGAGCTTTGAGGTTTGCGTGATGACACTGTAATTCTGTCAGAGACATCAAACGACTTGGAAGAGCAGATGAACGGAATGGACATTGTCTTGAACGGAGGATATAAGACGAACATCAACAAAAGCAAAACGAGGATGATGGAATGTAGTCGAATGAAATCAGGTACTGCTGAGGGAAGTAGATTAAGAAATGAGGCACTGAAAGTAGTACATGAGTTTTGCCGTTTTGGCAAGAATGTTACTGATGATGGTCGAAGTAGTGAGGGAATAAAATGTAGATTGGCGATGGCAAGAAAAGCGATTATGAAAAAGAGAAATTTGTTAACATCGAGTATAGATTTAAGAGTCAGGGAGTCTTTTCTGAAAGTAATTTTATGGAGTGTAGGCATATATGGATGTGAAACCTGGACGATAAACAGTTTAGACAAGACGAAACTAGAAGCTTATGAAACATGGTGCTACAGAAGAATGCTGAAAATTAGCTGGTTACATCACTTAACTAATGATGAGGTACTGAATACAATTGGAGAGAAAATAAATTTGTGTCAGAAACTGACTAGAAGAAGGGATCAGTTGGTAGAACGCATTCTGTGACATCAACAGATCACCAATATAGTACTGGAGGGAAGCGTGGGGGATAAAAATCGTAGAGACCAAGAGACGAATACAGTAAGCAGATTCAGAAGGATGTAGGTTGCAATTGCTACTAGGAGATGAAGAGGCTTGCTCAAGATAGAGAAGCATGGAGAGCTGCATCAGACCAGTCTTTGGACTGAAGACCACAAAAACAACCAACAGAACCGTTGCACCGAATTACTGCAATTTAAGGAAACACAGCCCCACATTCACATTACTCAGCGGAATCGGGAAGAGTTGACCTGATTGTATAGAGAAAAGGACAGGAGTGACAACTCGGAAAGTAATGGAAAAGACAATGAAGCACAGACGAGGCCTTAAGATAGAGAATTACGAGACCCAATAGACAGATTTTGCCATACCAGAAGCATGCCCACACATTAATCCCGCCTATAAATGCAGCTGCTGACTTAGCAGTAGTATATCAAGACGATGAGGAGGATTCAGTCAATAAACACTTTGTTTCAACGGAAGAATACATTTCATTTTCGGATGCTTAGAACTGTTTATATCCAAAAATTTGGATAGAACAGTTTAAGAAGTCAATGCCAATCCGTGGTCACACATATTAAGAACAAATTTAGTTTTGTGCATTTTTGTGAGGTAACAGCCGCAGGAATGCAAGTAATCTGAGGGGAATTTAAAATATAGATATTTTAAGTTCACTTTCTTGAATGAGTCTTGGTCGGAAGGTGAACAAGAGCATGTGAAGTTAGGAATTATAGTGATGGTGACTTTCGCAGCTTCCAGAAGGGAAGATGCAATTCAACATTTCAAAGAAATGGCTAACTGCAACCAATCCCGAGACGTACCACATGAGTCGACAGAGCTCATTAGAATCTATTTTAGGAAGTTGCGTTAACGCCTACAAAGAGAGATTACAGTAGGTACATTTTTAACGGGACAGAGCGGTGCCGAACTGGGTGGTCTTCTAGAGGCCTTTTGTCATTTTATTCACGCATATATCACTGTTATGCATCCCCCCCCCCCCCCCCCCCCGCCTCTCCGATATCATACCGTAGGAGAGCAGGAAACAAGAGGACTGACAAAGTATAAACGTCCTTTGCTGCTCCGGTCAGGTTCAAATTTCGTCAAATGGTTTCGAACGGTCCCTAATGGTTGCATCATGTAACCAGAACAAAAACTACGTTCGCGCTACGGTGCAAATGGGTGTGATCATGTTAAATGGCGTTGCAGGCGCACGATGTCGTTAGAGAAAGTTAGAATCGTCCGAGCGTGTCAGGATTGTCAAAGATTACTCTTCGCACTGCACTGCGAGCTGTCGTTTTTGACCGCGAAATCTGTCAAAATCAACGTGTAACCTCCCCCTCACTTGTCGACCTAAATGACAGTGAAAAATTAAACCGCGTGTACCTAATGGAAATTTGGGAAAAGCAATCGTCACCGAAGTTAATCTGTCGGTAAAGAGGGCGGAAAGGGTTACATCTAAATGAAAGGAAAAATGCAAATGAAACTGGTGGAAATTAATTTTGAAAAGGGGTAAAGTTAATAAAGAAAGTAAATGTGTGGCCGTTACGTTAACAATTAACTAGCGGTAATTAGATATTTGAGATTTGGGGGAAATTGCGGTCGCCAGTCCTATGGACAATTACTATAGTAACTGAAAAAGAAAGGTTATTACACATATAATTAGCACCAGAAGCGTGGCAACTGAAAGTTGACACGTGTAGTGTGAAAACTGAAAGTTTGTCAGAAGTAATAAATTTCGCTACACTCTGACTTAGTTTAGCAAAAGAATTAATAAAACCGGAAAATCGAAAGTTAATTTAGTGACTGAAGTTAATAGTGAGCTATCTTTCTGAAGCACATCGAAATTCAGTAAAATACGGTTAGTCTTGGGCTACCTCAACAATCATTTCAAAAGCTACTTGAATCTACGCAATTTAGAAATGAGAGATTTAACTTTGAACTTGAATTAAATGATTCTGAACAATTAACAATAGTAAAATTTAGTACGTACCAAGCTGAGCTGCAGTCACAGGTAAGCTAAAATACGGTAACAAAACTCGCATTTTAATTTGTGCTTGTGTAATCTAAATATTGTATCCAGCTATGAATACCTTAACTGAAATTTGAAATTAAAGCAGTGAAATCGAATGATGCTGGCGTTTGAATTTCAACGACACTCGGGTTCATTTCGGAAAAGGAAGGGACCCTGCTTGGTAATGCAATTGGGACAATGAGCAACAATGGTTCATGCTACGTTGCTGTAATTTAGTTATGAAAATGGAACAGTTTGAAAAGCTGAGGTCTGCCATACAGTTCTAAAACTTTACGTGCTTCCAGTCTTCCTTGTTGGTTGATTGAAGGTTTTAAGCCATCGATCGAGGAGGTGGCGACAGTCACTCATTGTCGGCCGTCGCTGTTGCAGAAGCTGGATGTTGGCGTGCCTTCTTCTCGACACGGTCACCAGGAGAATCGGGCTCTTGATGTGCGCCAGCTAATGCTTCCCGTCCGCGACACCGTGTCAGAAACTATCATAGCAAGTCGAGCGCAATTACATGCTGCCCAACCCCGAAAGCGCGGCAACTCGCGGGAGCGTCACACAACACACCTGCTCCACTGCACCACCCCAGCCAGGCTCTCCTCTGCCCGCGCTCCACGCGACAGAGTTAACACTACCAAAGATCCTAAACACTTTGGTTCTCTACACGACCTATCGATGTATTCGTTCGATAGCATGTTTTTCCCTAGGCCAAACCCAGCGTATAAATACAAATAATATTCACAAAACAAACCAATTATACATCGACATAAATGCATGTATATACAATAAACAATTACAATATACAAAGACACAGCAACGTCATATCTTCAGGTAACAAAATAAAGGAAAAGAAATTATAGTGCAATAGATGGAAATAGGAGGATATGCATTTCCGGCGTTACAAACGCCCTAAGAAAAGGGGTGATTTCGTCGATGATCTTTGTGCCACCCCCAGAGGCCATTTCGTGCCAATTCTGAGCAGCTGTGTGTCTGGAATGTTATCCTCGGCCCCCTTTAAGAAAACAGCTTGATTTCAATGCTGGACGTTGTGGTTCTGGCCTCGTCAACCGCAGAGGCGTCAAATGGAGGGATGAAATGTGGGTAAGAGGAGGTGCGACGACTTTCCCATTGTGTGACTCGTCTACGGTGGCGTTGGGTAGGATTCCGGTGAATTTTGGTGCCAATGTAGCAACATTAACACACATTACGCTTCTCGTTAATTTCTGAGCTCTAGTCTTTTTAAAGCAGGGGTATACATCTTGCTGTTTGAAACGTCGTCGAACCCAAAGTTGACGGCGCAGGGCGCCACGCTTTCGTACCTTTGCAGAGGAAGAGGAAGATTTTAGGCACCTCTCATCCAAATTTCAAACTTCTGCGTATCAATAGGCGACAATTACGAGGCTTCGGGAAAGTGACCCTTTAATTGTGTTGCGTAGTGGAGTCAGAGCAGCTAAGGAGATTGTACCAATTACGAAAT
This sequence comes from Schistocerca americana, assembly GCF_021461395.2. Classification (NCBI taxonomy): domain Eukaryota; kingdom Metazoa; phylum Arthropoda; class Insecta; order Orthoptera; family Acrididae; genus Schistocerca; species Schistocerca americana. The sequence continues at coordinate 463,653,773 of NC_060130.1, forward strand.
CAAGAAAGTATGCTTGGTGTGGTACTGAATGAGATGCAGCAGTACGGCTAAGGCAAGAACTTGGCAGGAACGAAATCGCCAGAAAAATGAAGTGAACAGGGTCAGCTTCCTAAAAGCGTGAAAACCTGAGTAAAAGATCATCCTTAGGTTGGAGCGTCCGTTAGGAAAATCTGTTGGTATAGACTGAGCAAGACTTCAGAGAAACGGCACACGTAACTTCTTTTAAAACTTGAAACACAGTCTGAACAAATCAATCCCCCAACTTTCAGTTCAACGATTCCGAAGAGAAAAATGCCCTCAGTGACGAGATAATTGTCAGATTCTAGCAAGTTATTCTAAATATCCCCTCAACTGCGAGGCTAGAGAGACCGTATTCGTTTATGAAAGCAATCCAAACATCCACGCACTTTCGTCTCCACATACGAAGGAAGAGATTGAGAAGATCATCCAAGCACTGAAGAACAAAATGTCACTGGGTGTAATTGTTGAATTGTGAGAGCAAGCAAGGGATAAGGCAATCAATAAACTTATTGCAGTTATTCAAGAGATATGGGAAATTGAAAACCTTCCAAGTGAGTGGACCTTTGGCATAATTTCTCAAATACATAGCGATGGGAACAGAACAGATGTGTACAACTATCGTGACATTTCTTTCCTACTACCAATTTGCAAGCTCCTCTCAAAGGCTCAAAGCCTACAGCGGAAGGAGACGTCGATCCACAGTTGGTTAGTATAGCACCAAGGGGGATTCAGGAAGGGACGATCATGTGCCGAGGAGATTATGAATCCGAAGTCGATTTTTTCATATTTGAAACTCAGGAACTGGAAAATCGACGATTTCAGTATGGCGGACGACTCAATTGATCGAAAACGCTATTTCAGATCCTTGAAGAATTTGGCTTAGATAACCAGACGGAAGCTGCTGTCCAGAAAACCCTGACCAAAACCACCAGCAAAGTGAAGTTCAGAGGACAGGTGTGAGACATGTAGAGGGACTATCTCTTCTGCTCTTTTAGAATAGATCATCCGAGAATGGCGGAAAAAAATAAGCAGTTTAGGGTTAAAAAATGGGTTAAAACTAGGCTACACGTATATGAATCTTGCAAACGACTGTCTAGCCTTTGAAAATGATCTAGTGATCTCATCAAGCCCTATATACATAGCAGCGAAACATGTTAGCCAACCGAATATTAGGGGCTGTTTGCCTGATAGTAAAGGCCCAAGAGATGTCTACTGGCCGCTTAGTCATCCTCTGCCTTGCTGCGTCACGCGGATGTGGTACGGAGGCGCATGTGGTCCGCACACCACTCTCCCGACCGTTTGTAAGCTTTTAAAACCGTGGAACCACAACCAGTCGGTCACGTAGCACCACAGTTGCCATCACGAGGCTTAGTGCACCCCGTAACAGTCCTCCCACCAAGGAGAAATCCTTGGTAGTACCGGGAATCGAACACGGGTCCTCCGCATGGCAACCTTCTATGACGACCACTGACATACCCAGGTGGACACCAACCGAAGTTGCGGGCAGCCAAGGCTGGTCTTCAAGTCACCTTTGAGAAGACGCACTTTATGTCAAACATAAAATCAGCGACAAGAATACTAGAGGATGGATTAGGAAAAAGCAAAAAAGTTTAAATAATTAAGTGAATGGATAGAGACTAAACTATCAGAAAAACAGACCTTCGCGTCACGCGTCAACAAACTGGTAATGGCCTACCAACTAACTAGACATCTAAAATACGAGACCGATATCCGTAAACACCTCAATTACACACAACTTCAGTGAAATTCGAACAAAGACACTAAAGTGAGGGTGACGCTTACAATGAACAATGATGGTATAACGGGAAAAACGTGAGGCCAGAGAAATAACTATTTTGAGAGAAATTCTGGGTCCCATCAGACAAAATGTGTAGGAGACGTCACAACCACGGACTACAATGGTTGACAAAAAAGTTAAATATCCAAAAGAGAACACGTTTTCAGCCTACGATGTGACAGTAATTCCCTGGGCCGGCTACTTTCGACAAATGGCACGGGATCACACAGAATGTTGCAGTGAGTATGTTACTTTTCCCAGATGGCAGGCGCAGATGTGAATTTGCATGATGTGGCTGGTACACAATACGGTGGTCAGAAGTAGTCGACCGGATCCTAAACGACGATTATGTCTATCCTCACGTTTCCATGAACCCCACATTGGCCCACTGTCACATCCGAATGTTCCACAGATCTGAATATTGCACGATACGACCAGCCGGCCAAATGGAGGCTCACAACCAGACCCCTTTCATTCCCTATAAGGAGGTGATAACGCTGTCTCACACGAGTATGTGGCATCTCCATGTCCTTCGCAGTGATCACTCAACATCCGGTCCTGTTCACACACTTGACATACACCAGAAGGCCTGTTAACAACAGTAAAAATGACAACACTAATATACTCTGACAGCCATTTTGCCTGTGACAGAGAACTAATTGATGTGAACCCTAACATTCTGAAAAGAAGAAAGTTAGTTAACTGCAGCAGTGTCTATATAGAGGTCCCAGAACTAGTCTCGCATACAAACAGCAATATTTTCCACGTCTTACTACGGACAGGAAGCTGGTTGAAAGCAGATGTTAATATCAACGAAATTCTAAATTAGGATTAGAATGTATATCCAAACGTAAATTGATCGCCGCTTGTGGAGGCGTATTTATTGACATAAAAAATACTATAGTATCTGGCGAGGTTAGTACAGATTTAGAATATGAAATAATTTGTATGAAGAAGGTGGGTCAAGCCTGGTCATCGGATGCTTTTGCAAATCCCCTACTTCAGAAGCAGTAGTGGCGGGACATTCGTGGCGAAACTTGGCAGGGTTTCACGTAAATCTCCTGGTCCCGTTATAGACTTACGTGGAGATTTCAACTTAACAGCTATAGACTGGGAGACTCAAGTGATCAAGGCCGACAGTAGAGACAGGGAATCACGTGAAATTGTCCTAAATGTCTTATCCGAAAATTACCTTGAACAGCTAAACAGAGAACTGACTCATTCATGTGAGCTCCTGGCCACCAACAGTTCTGAACTTTTTGACTGAGCGTGGAACGGGGAAACCGTGCCATAAGACCGTTACAGCATCACTGAATATGGCTGTAAACAGGAATGTAAAGAAAGATACGATGACATTTCAGCGTAGCAAAAGCAGAAAAAACACATTTCAGACTATCTGAGCGGTAACGTGAAAAACCCACCCCAAGGACGGAAAATGTTGAGCATGAGTGGACAGTGGTTAATAGTATTGTACAATACGCCTCAGAAAGGTATGAGCAAAGTTGTCAGGGATGGGGAAGACCCGCCTTGGTTGGACAGCTGCGTTAGCAAGCAGCTACGGAATCAAGAAGAGCTTCAATGCAAATTGAAACGGAGCGAAAACCTCACAGACAAACGAAAACAGAGCGAGGCCAACATTAGCATAAGGAGTTCCATGAGTGAAGTGTTCAGTGCATTCGAAAGTAATACCTCTCTGCCGATGTGATAGAAATTCCTAAGCAGTGTTCATCTTATGTTACATCAGTAAACGTGTCCATCCATCTGTCCAGACACTCTGTGGTTGTTATGACATAGAAATGGAGGAAGCTGAAATAAAAGATTCTTTTCCCAAAACTGTTTCCATGAGGAAACACGAACGTCAGAAGACAGAAATCTAAATAATTTGCCACGGAAAGCATCTAAAATCTCTCAGCAGGGGAAAGGCCACTTGACCTGATCGGATACCAATACGACTTTCCTTCCTCGTCTTCTAGCAAAGTATGCTGATGCAATAGCTCCATACTTAACAATCATATACAACCTTTCGCTCTACGAAAGATCCGTCCCCAGACTGGAAAGCTCCACAGGTCACGCCAATATTCAAGAAAGTTAGTAGGAGTAATCCACTAAATTGCAGGCCCATATATTTAACGTCGAGATGCAACAGGATTTTGGAACATATATTGTGTTCGAACATTGTAAATTACATCGAAGAAAACGGTCTATTGACACATAGTCAACACGGATTTATAAAACATCGTTCTTGTGAAACACAACTAGCTCTTTAATCGCATGAAGTGTTGAGTGTTGTTGACAAGGGATTTCAAATTGATTCCGTGTTTCTGGATTTCCGGAAGGCTTTTGACAGTGTAGCACACAAGCGGCTTGTAGTGAAATTGCGTGCTTATGGAACTTCATCTCAATTATGTGACGGATTCATGATTTCCAGTCAGAGAGGTCACAGTTCGTAGTAACTGACGGAAAGTCTTTGAGTAAGAAAGAAGTGATATCTGGCGTTCCGCAAGGTAGTGTTATAGGCCCTTTGCTGTTTCTTATCGAAATAAAAGATTTGGGAGACAATCTGAGCAGCCGTCTTATGTTGTTTGCAGATGACACTGACGTTTATCGACTAGTAAAGTCATCAGAAGTTCAAAACAAATTGCAAAAAGATTTACAAAAGATATCTGTATGGTGCGAAAATTGGCAATTGAACCTAAATAACGAAAAGTGGGAGATCATCCACAAGAGTGCTAAAAGGAATCCGTTAAACTTCGGTTACTCGATAAATCAGTCAAAACTAAAGGCCCTAAATTCAACTTAATATCTAGGAATTACAATTATGAACAATTTAAATTGGAAGGAATACATAGGAAATGTTGTGGGGAAGGCTAGCCAATGACTGTGTTTTATTGGCAGGACACTTAGGAAATGTAACAGATCTACTAAGGAGACTGCCTACACTACGCATGTCAGTCCTGTTTTAGAATACTGGGGGATCCTTACCAGATAGGATTGACGGAGTGCATCGAAAAAGTTCAAAGAAGGGCAGCACGTTTTGTATCATCGAGAAATAGGGGAGAGAGTGTCACTGAAATGATACAGGATTTGGGGCGGACATCATTAAAACAAAGGCGTTCTTCATTGCGGAGCAATCTTCTCAAGAAATTCCAATCACCAACTTCCTCCTCCGAATGCAAAAATATTTTGTTGACACCGACCTACATAGGGAGAAACTATCACAAAGACAAAATAAGGGAAATCAGAGCTCGTACGGAAATATGTAGGTATTCGTTCTTTTCGCGCGCTATACGAGATTGGAATAACAGAGAATTGTGAAGGTGGTTCGATGAACCCTCTGCCAGACACTTAAATGTGATTTGCAGAGTATCCATGCAGATGTAGACGTAGATGATGTGTATTGTAAGTCGCTCGAGAAATGAAGCGTGCCAAGTGATTGGAAAATACCGCAGGTCATTCCCGTTTTTAGGAAGGGTCATAGACGGAAGGCACAAAGCTATACGCATGTATCTTTGACGTCAGTCGTTGTAGATTTTTTGAATATATTTTACGCTCTTGCGTTATAAAACTTCTAGAGGGCCAAAATCTCCTCTGTAGGAATCGACATGGATTCTGAAAACAACGATCGTGCGAAACCCAGCTCGCTCTATTCGTCGATGGAACCCAAAAGGAGTAGATACCAGCACCCCGGTTGATCACGGTTTCCTTTGACTTCCGGAAGCCATTCGATACAGTTCCACACTTCTGCCTACTGAAAAAATAAGAGCGTACAGAATATCAGACCAAATGTGTGAATTTATAGCAAATAGAACACAGCATGTTGTTCATAACAGAGAGAAATCTTCGCACGTAAAAGCAACTTCTCGTACGTACTCAAAGGGAGTATTACAGGACTATTACTTTTCACAATGTACAGAGTGTTTGCGTGACGATGTTACAAACTTTCAAGGATGATGGAGAAAAGTAACTTAACGAAGTTTAGATTACAGGACCTTTCCCGGAAGCGACCGAATCGAAATCTATGAATGGAAATCATTCTAATATCTCTGACAGTAGATCTCATCTACTGCAAGCTCTTTACTATCCATATTTCGAAAGGAAGAAGTAAGAACCAAACAAAAGAAGTCCAATAAAAACGGGCTGTAAAGTGCGTAACTTTAGAGCTATGAACACTTGTTCGTCTTTGCTGCTGTGAAACACATCTAATTTGCAGAAGAAGTGCTCATACCTCTAAAGTTATGCATTTTGGAGCCTACGTTTCCTGGATATATTTATTTATTGTTTTTGCCTGTACTGACTCCTCCCAGAATATAGAAAGCAATGAGCTTGCAGCAGAAGAGGACCACTGTCAGAGATATCAGAACGATTTTCGCTTATAACTTTCGGTTCGGTCGTTTCCGGACCAGGGTCCCTTACGTCAAATTGACACATTCACACTTTTTTACCCTTCTCCATCGTCCCTGAAAGTTTGTGACATCATCACGGTATCACCCTATATGCAGATGACCTAGTGAATAATGTCGGAATTTCCATGAGACTTTTTGCGGGTGGTGCTGTTGTATAATGGGTACCGCATCACTCGAAAACTGTAACAAAACACAGGAAGACATGCACAGGATCGACACGTGGTACAGGATATGTATGCTAACCTTCAGCATAAATAAATATGACGTATTGCTCACAAATAGGCAGGATGTCCAATAAGTCTCACACACAGACACAAGCAAATTTAAGAGTAACTTCAAGTGAATTTAGGAAATTCATGCTGAGAGTGACACAGCCAAACCATATATGTGCCATGTAACACAATGTTACACCCATAGCGAAGAAGCGCTGAGCTTCGCACTATACCGTTTAATGTTCGCGAAATGCAAACGCTTTTTTAAGTGTCAATAGTGAACGGTTAAATAAGCGAAGTACTCCTCTTAGGAATCAATTAGTCGCGATGATTATCCTTTCCATTTAATTTCGTCCGTTCTAATTTGAATATTAAATTTGTTTTTCTAATTAAGTGCAGTGCTCCCGATAACTTAGCGAAGGCGTAATTTTCGCGTCCAGCTCGGCCAATAAACGCAATTAATTCGGTTAAAAATAGCGCGAGACCGAGCGCACAACTTTTAATGGAGCAAGTTGTTCCCGATCGCGGCCGAGTATTCCCGAGTGCGGGCGCCCAGGGAGCTAATGGTCGAGTCCGGCGGGACTCGTCGTGTGTGAGGCGCTCGGTCACGTTCTTATTGCCGGCCGCCACGATTAAACCGGTAGCGGCGCCCGATCGTCCGATAAAGCAATTTATGAGTCGTCGAAAACGCAACACGAATGGCAACATATCGGGCAATCCAAATATTATTTGCATAGACAGAACGGACAGTTTCAGGGGCGCAGGGCAACGCGATCTGGCGACTGTATAATTTATGAACGGCCGGAGAAAGTGTAACGCGGGGTCTATTCTTCACGAAGCTACAATCCGGCAAGACGCGCCAGCGTCCGGATAACATCTGCGCATGCGCAGAAGCGAGATGTCGCGAGGACAGGTCCATTAATAAGGGCCACACAGGCGGCAGACATATTGGACGCTCCTAATGAGTAATCGCGGGTGTTGCCCACAGCTCCCTGGGACAGCTCGTTTATATTTGTCTTGTAAAACGTATTTACACTACGTATAACACAAAAGGCGTCTTCCGCAGGGCCTTACCGGAAATTCAAGAAGCCTGTGTAGCTGCACTGGCGGGATATATTTTCGGGCGAAAGATGTATTCCTTTAACGCCGCCCACCGACTTCGTCCGACGACTTTTTAAGCCAGTGAGAAATTTGGTGGCCGTTAAATGCATGAGAGAATACCGCCTCGCGGTTCTTTCACGGACGGAGGATGTATTCATTTAAACTCACTTCTTCGCATTGTTTTTCCCTAACAAACATCCCCTGCTCATTCATCGACTCTCCTCCGGAAGCCATTGTTATACGCCAGCTGATATTAATCTATCTGTCACACTATTAACGAAGCTATTATCTCGAAGCTATACATGGTGATCTTACGTGTTTCAGTGCCGTGCAATACCACCACACATAAAATAAAGACAAAATGGACAGAATAACAAAAATCATGATAAAAGCAACTGCATCATTTTATTCTAACTGCACTGTTTTAATATGCGCAGATAACATGCCTTCGAAAGAAAGGTATAATTTAGGTGGAAAATTACACCTAAATTTTACTAAGCACGCCTCAAGCAGTTACCTACAGATTGAAATAATTGATACGGAGTTATTTCGAGACGGCTTCGTAGCGTACGTAGTTTTGCGAAGCCTTATTCACACCGAGAAAATTTTTACTGGTATATAGCCAAGCGTACAACAGAGTACGTACAAACATGTAGAACGTTTTGTCCATGTACAGGGCGTACTAAATCCATAGGGGTAACTTTATACAAGTGGTAGAACATACTTTGAGATTAGGAACTTATGATCGTAAATGAATATTTATTTGTTAGATAAATAATTTGTACTTTACGGTAAAATCCTAAGCTCATGGTAACCGTTCCAAAGTGAAGAGTGGCAGTCTATAAGTAAGCATTAGCATGGCACATAAAATTTTGCCACACTATCTTTTATACTGCTCATGTGCGTTCTACACTGAGAAAAGCGGCTATGAAACTACGGCCAGCTGCTCTTCAGTTTCTACTTGACTTACATACATTAACGACTTAAGCAACCTACAAAAAAAAATCCAAAGTAGACATATCACAGTCGATTGTGTTTTCTTATTCTTTGTAGGACTACTAACTTAGTTAAATAAACAGAAGCAGTTTAAAATCATGTGTCTGGCAAGCATTACTCCTTCAAGACCTTATACCGGCAGAAATTTTCATTTTTTACCATAAAAAATCGTGGAATAAGAGAGAGTACACAACAAGTTACTGGGAACAAGAGTTATTCCATTATGTCGACCATGGAATGTTTTCAGTAGCGAGGACGACTTTTTCAGCAGATGCAGGTTATCACTTTGTTGTGTACATTGTAACTTCATCGCTATCTTCCCTGTATCACTTGAAAGAGTTTTCCGGGTTGTGTTTATGAAGCCAAAGTCTGCAGCACTGTCTTGTCACTCAATTACGCAGCCATAACGACCTTTCATGAGTTTCACGAAGTACCCCACTCTGATCCCTTTCGTCTTCCTGTTAGAGATACTTGCATTATTCGTATATTTCATACAGAATATGCATTAGCTGAAAAGCGGCAAGCCGTATGGCTCGTTTCTTTTCATTCGTATTTGATCAAATAATTGAACCACATGCGAGCTGAGCTAGATAGGGTGATTGTATGCTCTGATTTCTTATCCTTTTTTAACATTCTTTAACTTAACCTGTTTCTGGCTATTTCACTTGCTTTCTGGGTAAGCTTTAAAGCTGAGAAGCGATGGAAAACAGGACAGGAGAGTCACCCACTGTGGCACGCTGAGACCGACTAATATGGGTGAGGAAATGCGACCATCACAGTACTGTTAGCGGGGGATGGAAAGGTGGAAGCAGCCCTTGTGTTGTCTTCGGGAAACTGACGTTGGCTAGGTTCATACTGAAGCTCAGCCTACTGTACAGTTTATTGCTTGTATCCACTTAGGACCGCCAAAATAAAAGCATTCCTTCCAGATGACAGAACTCTGGTGGCTGGAGGTAGACGTCTGGGACATGCTAAGAAAACTGCAGTCAGCTGATAAACATCTCCAGGCGGTCCAAGGAACACAGAAAAACAGCTCTGACTTGTTACAGAGTTGCTCTGAGATTCGAGGTTAACTGCTACTTGAGAGGGAACAGATTGGTGAAATTTATGTGATGTCACGAGGATGTAAAGCGGAGTTCAAAGTTTTTCTTTTAGAAAAGTGAGGAGCATATCGAGATTATTGATATTAACGTTTCGCCTCTCCTAGAGGTAGATTCTGTGACTAGGAAACAATTACGTCGTCGGCAGACCGATATAACTATAAAATGACTGGTTGTCGAGATTGTAGTGGGATGAAAGATGCAGTCAGTTCTTTATCGACCAGAAATGAGGACTTCGTCTCTGAACTTGGAGCTGAACACAACGGTACGCCGCAGACTTCGTTCTCAACTGAAACGGCAGACTCCATTATCAGAGTGGGTCCAGTTTTCCATCCCTGATAGAGCGTTTCCAGCAAAGTTGTTGATGGCTGCCAGATACGGTGTCACTCATATCGCACTGCTCATAATGGTGACCATAACTTTCAGCTTCGACATGTTAGGACCATCGTGAACTAGAAGTGCATAATCGTGTTGAGTTCAATTTCACACATTCATTAGCACATTCTCAGTTGCATGAGCTTCTTAATTTCTCTGGTCAGACAATCATTGTAATTGACATGTAGGCAGGTCGAGTAAAATTTCTCGAGAATGGGTGTACCTGCACGATTATGAGCTAATTCCGACCCCGACGCAGTTCATTTGGGAATCGATAGTTCACCTGTCGACTTCTCGTAGTTAATATTCCATGTTTGTAATTCTCGTGATTCCATGAGTTATTTATATTCTTGATTATTTGCTTGCCTGTTATGTCTTTTTAAACTAAAGGGAACACTTAAATCATTTTTGCATCCCTGATCATGTTTAATAATTTTCAGTGATAAAATGTATATTCCCCAACTTACAGTTCGTTGTGTGGAGGTCGATGCCCACTGGTACCCATTTGTAGACGCCATTGTGGAGGGTCAGTAGCCGGTTGTGGTTGGACGGACGCCTGGAGGCACCAGACAAACAGTCTGGAAATACTCAGTGCTCTTTATTATTTTCTCTTCTCGCAACTCAGTACAGGATGGCGGCGATTTGGCAGAAGATTTCCGCTCCCTCGGTTATTCTTGACGCCTAGGCTGCTGACGGATTGCAGCGTCGGCCGATCTTGACTTTCCTGACGCAACCTTCTCTAATTTTCATTATTTTGCGCCTACTGAAGCTTCACTCACAGCTGGCAGATGTCGTCGATAATGTGCAATATGTCCTCTAAGCTATTTTAGCATTAGGAAATACTTCTTGCAAGTCATTCTTGCACATATATTGTAAACAGGTCGAATTTACTTGATTTTTCGTTAATTTCGCTTTCTGAATACGGCGAGTTTCTGTCAAAAATCAACTGCATTCAAGTCTTTCGAATATTTTCATGCTAGATCGGCTGAATTTTTCTGTAGATCCTCAGTCTATATATTGAAAAACGCGTGGATACTGAGGAAGGCGAATTTTTCTTTGCACTGTCTACCCTTGTTCCAATTTGTGTGAAAATTTTGGCAAATTCTACTTTTATATCTTTGTAAAATAGCACAACTGGACCTAGTGTTAATGATTCCACCTCACAGATTTCATCATGTTGCCTTTTCCTTCTGGAAGTTCGTTTGCTTTTGAAGACTGTCTCGATTTCCCACCACTTTGTTACAGGTGTAGCTTCTTTGATACAATGAATGGTTTTTCTCATTTCTTGTAAGAAGTTTGACTTGTGAGACTTGTAAAACTTTGCAGTAGTGTCACAGAACTCGAGATAATAACGTCCTCTTTCTGTATTTCGACGTTCACTCTACTAATCTCTGGAAGAATACTAGCCCGAATTGTTAAGTTGAGGATAAATTTAAAATTCATCGCCGCGTGTAGTATATGAGCGGCTTGGTACCTAGATTCTGCGGCAAGGAAAAGTTCTGCAATTTCTTCCAGAGCTTTGACAACTTCCGGTAAATTTTTAATGGAGCTGTAATAGCTTGGTGTTCAGCACACCATCTTGTTCGACTACATTTTTTATGTTGGTTTTTGTACACTTTTGCACTATTTTCCACGAGTAGTGGATCAAACAAAGAAACAATAAAGAATTTGTACAAGCCCACATAGCCTAACTGCTTCTGACACATGACGACACTGAACGCACACCCACGAAACTGAAAGACATGGCACAAACTCTGCCAGCTCGTTCATTTCCATAACTCTGGACTGAACTCCTTCGTATATACCGGCCATGTTAGATCCGTTATCGTAAGACTGTCGACGACATTCTTCACATTCAAACTATCAGCTTCTAGTTTTCCTAGAATTGCTGTGTGGCATATTCCCCAGTCCTTACGTGAACTTCTATAAGATCATAAGGCTTTCCTTTATTTCACATGAAGTTTCTGTTATTTTTATATAACGAATCACCTGGTTCAGTTGTTCTATATGACATACGGTACATCTGAAGTGCAGTCGAACATGACGGTGAAATAGTTGGCCTTCTTGAACGCATTCATAATGGTATTTCGAACTTGGTTTGCCATTACACCGATGATTTCATTCTGCATTGTCTTCGACAAATAGCATAATTGTCCCTTTTTTAGGTGTCTGTGTGGTACTTGAGAGTACGATTGTATTTGGCGAGCAGTGTTATCAAATCAAGGAAATTTCTTTGTCTTGGATGAGGAAAATTTACAATGAGATCACTGAGTGTCGCTTTAGAACCTCTAAAAGAGAGACAGTTGGTGGCAAGATACGTGACTGCGTCCATTACTACAGGTAGAATACGTCTCCATTTTCCTTTCTCAGAGTGAATTAATAGCTCGCTGTCACGATGGATGCCCTGACACGATTTCATTTGCTGCAGACGGGTTTTTTATTTGATAAAACGTTCTTTACGTGTTTGTGGTGCTTATGCTCATATAATCTTCTGAAGCCTTTTTTCAGTTAATGGTACCCTTTGTTCACGAGGCTGATGAAGAAGTGCTGTCGTACAGCTTGCAATCTGTACAGCAAGTTGCATTTCTTGTTTTAGAATAAATAAGTCAGAATTTTTTTAGTTTTCGTTATCTGCCTTTGTTCCGAACCACTTGATGTTTCAAATGCGTACCGTTCCCTTCAGTGGACATAACGTCTTGTTATTTGTTTGTTTATCGTTTATTAATGCAGTTTGTTTGCTGAAGAATGATTTTTGTTCAGCTGTAATTCTTTCGTTGTCCGGCCATATGCCTGGACGCACTAGATCTACAATTTTGTCATTGTTACTCGAGTGCAATAGGTCATTTGATATTACCTTAGCGAGATTTTCCTGCTGAGATAATACCGACGATGAAGATTTTTTAGCATCATCTGAACCTTGTAGCCTCGACTGTTTGGGAGCATTATTTTGAATCTCCAAATTACAGGAATTACCCGAAATACCTGAAATAGTAGTATCCTAAGTATCAGTGGAGCTTAATGATGTGCCTACTTCATAAAGCCATCTTTCCGTCTTAGAAGCCGATTTATTAACTTCTTCGGTTTTATCTTTAGCTCTTTTTCTGTTTTGAGCCCTATAAAGTTTTCTCCTTGGTGCATTCATCATTTGCCCATTACTGCCTACAAATATAAACAAACATATATTTCAACCCTGACGAATTGGTCTTACATACAAAATCATGATCGTATGTGTATATGTATATGTCTTTTATATTAATATCAGACAAGTACTTTTTATTTTAGCCTGTTTACTAGTGTAGTTTTCTGCCAAAATTTCATTTTCTTGGATACATTTCATGTCGTTTTGGGGCTATTTTACTGGACTATTACAACGGTAAGATAATATATTATGTAATCTTTCTTACCTGCCATTCCTGTTAATCGTTTACTTCCACTACGGAAAGTTTAAATCTATTTGTGCATTCCAAAGCCATCGACTGCACACAACGCAACACTATGAATTTCACTAATAATTATGATGACGCTGACTATTCACACACCCAATCAATCACATAAACAAACAGCGATATCGGCGGTTGACGTTCAATCGTTCGTGTTTATTGGGCTCAGCTCGTGTAGCCCCGTCTCCTTTTGTCTGCACGAAAGATTTTCTTCTTGATGCAACGGGAATTCCCTTGGCAGGGAAATCACGTACGCTATGCACACGTTCAAAATCCAGCTTAGGATTACGTTCACAAATCAGCTTAGGATGTGTTCAGAAACCAACTGGGATGAGTTTCAAAATCAAATGAATAATCGATAGAACAGCATGCATTGTGTGCTACGCTCTGTTTGAAACTCCGCTCGCCCCCTTCCTCCGTAGATCCGGGAATGAGGAGCAGAATCTAGCAATTGCCCTCAGCAACATGACTAGCTATAAGAATGAATGTGTCAGGTGGCTTCCCTGTAGATGAATGTCTCTTGTTTGCTTTGGGACCCTTATTTCCATGTTCGGGTTGGAAATGATACCTTGTGTTTGTTACCCTCTATTCAGCCATTGATATTGGGAGTTAACTGCATAAACTTGCCCCATTCACTGGGAACTTTGCTTCTTTGTCCTCCACCACCTTTCTTCAATGTGACACCTCCTGTGCAAAATTTCTGAGCAAGCGAGATATTTGATAAAATAATTCGATCGTATGCGAATTGAGTTATACGGGGTCTACTTCAAATTGATTAATGATATTACAGTTGATGTGTGCACTGATTTCAGTTCCTTCTTTAACGTGCTTTCACTGAACCTGTTCCTTGCTATTTCAATATCTTTCTGGGTGAATTTTAAGCACTGAGGAAACAGGATAGGAGAGTTGCAAATGTAGCATGCCGAAACCGATCCACAATGGGGCGAGATAAGACAGCTTTCACAAAACTACTATCAGGGGACAGACAGGTAGAAGCTGCCCTCATGTTGTCACGGAGAAAGTCCCCTTAATTATCGTCATACTTCCGCCTGGCCCAATGTGCAGTTTATTGAACATATCGACTTAGGGCGACAGAGCTGAAAGTATTCGTTCCAACCAATACTCTGTTGGCAGGAGGCAGTCGTCCGGGCCATGACATGAAAAAAGCATTCAGAAAAACATCTCCCGGTTGTTCAAAAAAAAAAAAAAAAAAAAAAAAAAAAAAAGAAACAGCTCTGACTTATTACACGTGAAAAAGAAACCAGAGAGTTGGCGGATAGCTTCGGGCACTGTTTTTTAGACTTCCCCGTGGCCAGTGATGCGAGGCTGACTGCTGCTTGAGAGGGCACCGATTGGAGAAATTGATGTGACGTCAGGAGAATGTAACATGCAACATGAAGCTTTTTCGGAAAAGTGCGGAGAAAATCGAGATTACTGGTTTTTATCGTTTCCCATCTTCTGAAGGGAGATTTTGTTACTAAGAAACAGAACGCCACTGGCCGACCGATGTAACTTTAAGACGATTGGTTGCTGAGATTCTTGGTAGGAATAAGGGTGCAGACTGACTAGAAGTGAGGACTTTATCTTCGAACTTGGGGCTGAACGATTCAGTGGTCCGCAGGCTTTGCTCTCAACTGGAACGTCAGACTACATTAGCAGAGTGGGTCCAATCTTCGAGTCTTCAACAGAACGGTTCTAGTGACGTACTTGATGGCAGCGAGACATGGTGTCACGGTCTGCTTATACCACACCGCTGATAATTGTAGCATAGCTTGCAGCTTCGGCGTTTTGGGGCCATCACGAACTAGAATTTCAGAATTCCCTTCCCGACATTCGTCAGAGCATTATCAGTTGCATAGGTTTCCTTATTCCTTTGGTCAGACAAATAATCACTGTAATTGTTGTGTAGGCAGGTCGAGTTAAATTTCACGAATTCAGGCATATGATTATAATCAAATTCTGACCCCCACCGAGTAACTTTGCCAAGCGATAGTTCACTTATCTGCTTCTCATAGATAATATTCTCATGGTTCCATGACTTACATGCTTATTCGTTCACGTCCCCTTCTGTAGTAAATTAAAGAGCTTATTTAAATAATTTCTTTGATTCGATCAGGCGACGCCTCCCTGATAATATTGAATATTTTTCGGTGATAAAGTGTATATGCCTCTCCTTAAGATTCACTGCTAGGGCCACCATCTTTCACAGCGTTTATTATTCCATTGCATACATTTTTACCAGCACTGGGTCTTAAGGTTATGTCTCCATCACGCTTAGTTCTGAGTCAGTCAACATCAGTCTTTCACACAATCAGGGTTTTGCTTAGAGTCTAACACAGTGTTCGTGAATGATATCTGTACTTCACTGATTACGTCTTTCATCCAAATGGGAGAACAGAAGCACCTTGAGTCTGGCTACACATCTGAAGCTGAACGTTCAACGAAAATTTTCCATGAGAATAAAATTCGTTGGAATTTGCCTCAAAACAAGTATTCGTTTCGTAGACACGTAGACACGCTATGTCTGAATTTCAGTCAAATGATGGACGAATTGTGTCTCAATCTGGTAGATTCCTAATATTGTGTGCTGGGATACCATCGATATAAAGTAACCGAAATCTTACATGTTCCTTGGAATCCTTCAAATATAGGACGAGTGGATACGACTGGATGTGAATTTGTGGCAACATTAACAGAGGAGGAAAAAACCTGCAGTTACTTCCAACAAGATGGAGCAACTGCCCATACAGCCGCCCGAATCCTGGAGCACGTTCACATAATCTTCACGCCTGATACAGTTGTTAACAGAGGCCAGTCTGATCGCTGCCCTAGCTGGTCACGCACCTCACCTGATCTGTCAGTGTGCGGTTACATGGTGTGGGGAACCTTCAAGTCTAAGGTATATCACAACAACCCTCACAGTCTTCTAGAACTGCAGCAGAACATTTAGGATGAGATTGCAGCAATTCCAGCAGTCCAGCTACTATCCGCATTCAGCAATTCGCAGACTATGGTCCAAAAGTGCCAAAACATCAGTGATGAGTGTTGTCAACTTCTACTATAGTCAGGTTAGTACTGTATTTCCCTTCTAAAGCTGTGCTTTTTATACCATAAAACTCTGTTCTCCCAGTTATTTTTATTTCCCACATCCTCTAGTTACTAATGCAGATCGTAAACTGACTAAACAGGTATTACTTGAATTCTGACATTATCATTGAAAGAATTCCATCCATTTTTCCCTCTCTGGCACACCTTTACTGCCAGTATCTATTGCTTCTCAATGAGTTTACTCCTCGCTAAGCTCTCTCGAGTGGGCGGAAAGAACACGCACGTTCCACGTTTTGATCAGAGAAGAGAAATAAAGAAGGGAATTGGAAGAGGAGAGACTAAGAGACTTTATTAATTTATACTATTGGCCAATGTTGACAGCACAACAGGAGACGGGACAGACACTTGAAAAGGAGCAGAAGAGAGGAGATTCTGTTAGGAGACTCGGAATAGACAGATTCGATCCAGGGAGATGCAGAGTAGAACAGACTAACGACCAGATCGTAGGTGCAGGGATCAGCAAAGCACACCCACACGACGGGCAGTAGCGGACGTCCACCTAAGGCACTACTGTTCAACAGCAGTCAGTGCAGCTCACGGTAAGAAAACTTTGCTGTAGCAACATGCCCTGGACAGATAGGCGTAACGATTCATTCATTCGGCTGGACGCGGCGGCCTCCAGAATGGTCGTTCTTCCATAATAATAACATTATCTTCATTCGCTTTTAGTTCCTCGCCGTGCCATCACTGCTTGCCTACCATACAACTTCGCGAGTCTGTAAATATGATAAGATCGCGGCAATGCTACTTGAGATCCTTACTCGTCTCCACGTCTTGTCAACACATAACGAACATTGTTAATGTGAGCTGTCGTATATTAATTGAGATGGCATTGTCAATCACAATTATCAGTTCTTGCAAACTACAACGTTGATTATGGAGTAGTTCTACAGACAGCAATCTTTGACTCTAATTTCGTAGATTTTAAATCCCATGTCGCACTAAAGATTTAGACAATACTTAAGGAAACGCTGGTATATTGATTAGAGCCTTTTATACCAGATCGCGTTATCCAAAATCCGTTACGTAACTTCATAAATTATCTTCTTACCCTGAGGAGAGATCTGCTACTGGAATAGACTAGTCACGTTCGGCTGCCGAAGCGCAACGGCGATCGACGTTTACGAGAATGGCGGAGGTCTCGCAGTATTGTCGACTAAATCTTTAAATTCTTTCTGCGTGATATTGTTGATGTAGTTTCATAGTAAATATGCAGTACCCATCGATTATGTGACTGCATAATAGGTATTGAGGAGTATCATTCCTCTCTTCTGTCATTCCCAATCAGTTTCAATGGCTTGTGACGATATATCGTTAGACTGCCTCTTTTCGTGTAGACAGCTACTGGACCTGTGGGCGTCCTTCAGACCACGAACAAATAGTGAAGAGAAAAGAGCGCCGACACCACGAGTCTGCAGAATCGAAGAGGGTAGTGCTGACCGAAATGCGCCACACCGCAATTCTAAATGAAATGTTGCTCTGCACCGCGAACTTTCGAGAATGATCGAGCAACGCTGAGACATGCCGATCCTCGGCCTGCATGCGCTTGCACATCATGCTCGAGTTTTGTTTGGCATTCAGCAGACGGCCCTGGTCTAAACCGCTGCAAGAAGAAGATGCGAGGTATTTTCATCGTTATTTCATACCACTGCAGGCGGGGCGGCATACGACAAACATGTAAGCAAAATAAAATCATAACCCTCTCGTTCTCCATATCCCGATAACACTAGAGAATTCATCGAGATTCAACAAGAGTAAGATACAGCGAAGAAAGTCCGTCACTGTGGAGCACGGTATCATTTCTGACCGTCACACGAATTCCTCCAATATCGAGATTTTGGCCCGCATTTCAGTTTGTTGTTATGCTGTTCAGAACTTGTCGATTTAAGATTAAACAAGCGTATGTCCTATGAAAAAAAGGTGGAGTAGTTTGCATCTATCTTGAGTGGGACCAGCTCTGTCTTTCTCAAAAACGTTGAAAGAGTAGGATGAGCACAGTCCATTTCTCTGTGCAATACTTCGTTGCTAAGCAGAAATGATGAACGTATATGATAAATACCAAATTTTCAAATTTGTGTTAAAAGGATTCCCCGTAAAATAACAATTTTATACCTTAATCTGAGTATCCTTTCACAATATTGTGTTTCTTTTATGTGTCTACTATAGAAGCTGCCTTGTTATCGCATACTGTGAATTAGGCATACGCTGAATCGTTTCATGGGTGAGTAACTCGATTGTGATGGTCCCAAGGCACCCAAGAAAATAAATAAACAATGCAAAAGCATAATATAGCGTGAAAATAAATAGATAATGGCAACGCAAAATGTATCATCATCTCACACCGCAAAATATGTAGGTAAGACCGAATCAAGCATGAACGAGCCATGCTCTCGCTGCACTAGAATTCCTTGTCTCGCTAAAGATCATTTCTTACAAGAATTCCTGTGAGTCTCTTTCTTAGTGAGGCTAGCGCCCAAGTCATCTATTATCATACAGCAGGTGCAACGCAGATCCAAACGTACCACGAAAACGGCTCACAAAGCGTTACAGGAAGTCATCTGTCTAAACCGCAGCCTTCACAGTATCCTTCGGAAACTCGAGTAGTCGTGGAGGATGCTGTTCCAGGCAGGACGAGTGTACTTACCCTCCAGATTTGCCCCTTGCAATACGACGTCTCAAAATGGTTCAAATGGCTCTGAGCACTATGGGACTTAACATCTATGGTCATGAGTCCCCTAGAACTTAGAACTACTTAAACCTAACTAACCTAAGGACATCACACACACCCATGCCCGAGGCAGGATTCGAACCTGCGACCGTAGCAGTCGCACGGCTCCGGACTGCGCGCCTAGAACCGCTAGACCACCGCGGCCGGCTACGACGTCTCCCAGCGGTTTTTCAGATGGACAGGTGACCAGAATCATTCTCCTGGTTATATTCGACTCACCCGTGAACACAACATCGCCACTCTTCGTGTGTATACTCACCGTGGGCCAGACATCACATTCACCGGTACATGCGGTGCCCTTGTATGTTGGATGCGCATTTGGAGGGTATCCTGGTATGCAGAGCAATGATTCCAACCCTATGATACACAGCCTGAAGAACGTTGTGTAACGCAGAGACTGTCGTGTAGTCTCTAAACAGCTTCTGTAGTACTTGAATGTCTTTGGGCATTTAGTGTGAGATAACTATGCCTCTGCTTAGTCTTTATCCCTTTGAATGTATCCTCTCTCCTCGAATCTTCACTAAAGATACAAGTGATACAAAACTCCCAGCACACTTAAGACTGATTACAGCTGATCTATTATCTGTCCAGGCGCTAGCCATGTCATCCCCGTAAGTCCTGTGTGCCATAGTGCCTTCTTATGACTCTAATACTGCGTACAAATCACATGAAATTATCACTCACAGCCGCCACACCCAAAAGCTCTGCCCGCATGGAGCGTTACGGGTGACTGTGTACTGGCGTGCCATGTATGTCGCGTGCTTCTGTGTTGACCCGCCACAGTGTCGTGCGCGCAGCCTTTTTACGCATGCCGTAATAACCCCTTAGGATTTTAGCACGGCAAGTGGTAATTCTTTAGCACTGTTTGTAAGGCAAAGACACTGTTTACGTTACCCGTAGTCCTTGTTACCAAAGCAAACATTGCTCATCCGTAGCTAATCTCAGTCCGCCTTCTCAGCTTAGCGGTCATCATGTCTGATTGCTACGCAGAGGAAGTATTTTCAGAGATTCTCTTCGGTGGGAGAACAGGGATATGGAGCATTCAACCTCGTGATGCCAACTGAAGCACTGCTTGGGAGAGAAGCTGCGCCTCCAAGGTTCGTAAGCGATAATGGATGGCAGAATGGAGCGCTCATCCCATCGAAACGACACGCAGGTCAGATAGCCGATCTGCATAGCGTGGTCTTCAGGGACTGATCGTTGCGTTCCCTTTCCTGATAAGCACAGTGGTCGAACTATATAGACGTATAAGAGTGTATCCCATCCTACATTCTTCTTCCGAAACAGCTGTTAAGGAGGAACTCTGTATCGATGTTATATCCCCAGTTCACTGTTTCTTTCATCAACGGAGCTGGAATGAAAAGAATATATGCTTTCTCTCTTGCCCTACGTTTCATGGGCCAAAGGAAAATTTATGACCTGGGGTACTGTATATTCGTCTCGAATTTGGCGGGCAATTTTTTTAAGCAAATGCTACTGTTCTCACTCCAATTATTCATACGATTGGTACATACTCTACAGAAACACTCCCAAGACACCAGTTGTCAACTCTGGCACAGAGTGGAAGCAGCATGGATTAACGTACCCATTTTGACCACTCAATCGTTGGCCGTCACGGTGCCCAGCATGTTAGAGCCGTTATTGCTGTCAAAGATGGGAGCTCTGAGTACTAAATATGTCACTCTGCATACCCGCAAATCACCTACAAATATAATAATGTATGCTTCTTACTGTGCTGTAAGTCGTGAAAACGCCATAGCGACTCTGTGCTCGTTTGTTTACATTTTTGACATCGCATGTGCAGATGTGCATCCTACTCATGACGTTAAAAGCAACGCGCCTGTCTATGACGTCATCATTGTGATGTCAGGAGCCATGTCTTCTTTCTACGACGTTACAGTGGCATTGTACCGGCCATTAAAATGAAACAACTAATCAGAGAGCAGTATTTTACTGGGAAATTGGAATTGAAACGAAAGAGACAATCGCAGTGCAATATTTTCATGGGCATTAAAATGAAACAGGCCATTCGGTACGTAGCCACGGTGTTCGGAAGTATGGATTTTGCGTCATGTTCAAAAGTATCGAAAGGGCCTGATATATATACAAACAGTAAGTGTGCACGCGCAAACATAGCACACACACCATGTATATAAACAGTAAGCGCACACACACACACACACACACACACACACACACACACACAGACCGATACACATTTTAATCTCCTAATCATAGCCTACTTTTTTACCAGCCATTAAAACGAAACAGCCAATCAGAGAGCTTCCTACGTCAAGGATGATGCCATTCGCGTCAGCAATTATGTAACTCAGCACGCAGGTGGTGGCAAGGAGAGCAGCCTGATGCTTTTGTCGATAGCTTTATTAAGTCTGAACCTGCCTGACTTAGCAGAAATCTGAAACAAATTTCACATCATCTACCCGTGTCTGTCTGCGTGGAGCTCAGCGGCTACTCTGAATACTTATAAAAAATACGTAAGCACTAAAATTCTGCCTCACCATTAAATTTCATTTCACATGTGCGGAATTTAATCTCTTTTTCTGTCTCTCTCTCTCTCTCTCTCTCTTATACCTCACTAAAGAAAAAAAAATACACTGGCATCTTAAAAGGTTCTGTGGTTCCTT
The DNA here is from genome assembly GCF_021461395.2 of Schistocerca americana. Taxonomy (NCBI): domain Eukaryota; kingdom Metazoa; phylum Arthropoda; class Insecta; order Orthoptera; family Acrididae; genus Schistocerca; species Schistocerca americana. Next base: position 463,675,700 of record NC_060130.1, read on the forward strand.
ACGCAGAAGTGAAAATGGATGAAATTAGGTGCTGCCAGACACATGTTTATTGCACTTTTTTCCCTGTTTCATTTAGTACTAATAGCTCTGGTAGTATTCGACACATTTTAATGCATTGTATGAAACTGAAATAAACTAAATGGCTTAGCATGGAATCAAAGAACACCTAGGTACGTTTCTGAGGAAAGTACCTCCCCGCTGTTTTTGTGGCCCTGGAAAACATCTACTGTCTCCTGTAGGAGCACGACAAATAAACTACCAACCAGCTGAGTCAGTGCATGTATGATGGGCAATATATGGAACTATCGCGCACGTCAGGGAACCGGTGATAGCTGTCGTTCTTCAGAGATGGCTACGACATTCCACTGGCCGAACATTGACTAACTGAAATATGGCGTGTGGAATTGCCTGAAGGAGAGTACCTCAGACTCTACCACTTTCCTGAAATAGTGGTTGCTGTTCAGATTGCCCTCAGCGTATGTTAGATGAGTTCACATGTTGATCCTCATAGCTTTCCACAACATTTCACTTTGATTTTGCTCGCTTTATTGTTCAAGAATACCTGCTGCCAGACTGTTGCCGTCACAAAAGTATCCAATATGTATGTGGCGTTCATCAGAGGTGAAGATGTTATGATACATACATGGACAATTTTAATTTTTCCAATCAGCACTCCTCGCTCCCAGTTCAGTCTGCTTTTTCTGGACGATGGAAGCGGACCCAGAACTGGCAATACCGTCCACAACAGCCGGTGATCCAGCCGTCAACGAAGACAGGCCAACATCCGTTCCAAAATTCCAGCACCTATTTAACAGTATGTACGAAGATGGACGGTACATTACGATACAGTGAGTAAGACGGCGATCATTCCTTACTGCGATCTCATTGCTCGGTGGAGTATTAACCAACCGCTACGTAAGCCCCTATTTTCCTACTATCAGCATTCACGCTTCACTGTCGCACCAGGTTGCCATGTACAGCCGATATTTCGCGGCATGAAAAATCCATTTCCCCGAACCCACCGATACTCTGCTCCGTTTCAGCTAACACACTTTATGATATTGCTCTCTTTACCGTCAACGAGCCATACTGGTACTTGCTTTCACATTTCCACTCCGTCTGATGACTCTTCATTTGATGTAACTCTGATCTTTCCAGTCATACAATGGAGGTTGCTGCTGAGTCTACATTTACGCCGTCTCCCCGCATCTTAATCACTTACGACCTTTACAGTATCTTTCGGCCGCTCATGCATATGGAATAAACGTTATTTTTACACACACGCAGTCTCTCACACACACTTGCCTTTTTGCTTTCTCTTTCTGCACATGATGGTATTATCCAGATCATTTTAAAAATTCTATTTATTGTTTTGACTTGGTGTAGGGAATATATACTTCTAATCTAGAAATATGTGATATAAACATATACGTACGACAATACTGTCACCTTAGAATTTCTGATGAAACGACACTCTTCTGAGATGCAGAAAAATCATGCCGAGTGTCAGATAAAAGCTTTGTTCCCTCAACAAGGTAGGGATAAAAGTGACCTGCGACGTTTTTCTATCGCAAAGGACAATTCGCTTGGTAAAAGTTTCAGTACATAAATGGTGGAGGCTATTTTAACAGTGAATTCAGAGAGGGACGCGATAGGTTTCCCTCACGTTCCTTTTTTTAACAAGTTCCAGTTGTTGTTGCACCAATAGCTCTTATTTCCATGCGTTCCATTTTCGCACTCTGGTGATTGAAGAAGAGATAGAGCCTATCACGTGCTTTCCACTTAAGTATAAACTACTTAATCTTCAACTTTAAATTGCTCCTTTAGATTTTTATCTGTTGTTTCTAAGCAACATGTACAATGAGTCATGTTAGACATGAGTAAACTTTCCTGAGATTTCCTGAAAGATTTTTGCAAAAGTTTTTGGTTTGTTTTAGAAAAGCATTTGACAGTGTGAATCAAGCAATATTACTTTGATATAATCTGGAACATTACGGAAATAAGGAAAAAGGCTGAACAATATTTCGTATCACATCAAGATTATAGGAAACAGAAGGTTGTCTGTACCTCATTGTTAACAAACAATGAACTGATGTGCCTGAAACGCTTGCGTCGCACGCTCACATTCGAGCGACCTGCCAGGAGCGATGTTTCTCAACGACTGGTTAGCTGAAACATGAATCTGCGAGTGCAGCGACCTGATTAGCGACCTTCAATGCTAAATAACTCGGAAACGGCGCAACGTATCGAATTTTTGTTCAAAACATTTATGTCTCAATACAACCTGGCCTTCAACATGTCTACAAGCATTGCAAACATTTTTGACCAACCTGTATGTATTTCAACGACCTGTCCCTAAATATGGTAGACGATTCAGAAATTTTTCTGCTTGCAGGTGACAAGTATTGTTATGAAAAGCGGCCTACTAAGGTAATAGACAACATTAAATCTTGAATTACGGGAAACAGTTTGACGATTAACTATAACAAAACATCGAGCGTAAAGTTTCAAACACGGAACTCTTGCAGAAACAAAATTTTTACACCAGGTAATCAGTCATTCTGTGAAGTCGAACTTTTCGAATACCTAGTACTGAAGGTGAATAAAAAGTCTCCTGGAAGTACCACAGTCCCATCTTCTATAAAAACTAAATGCTGCTACCTTTAGTATAAGAAATAACTGTTTGTGACACTGAAATACAAAAGTTTTTTTATTTATTTATCTTTTTACTTTGCACATTTCAATCTTATTATGTCCTACAGCACCGTATTTTGGGGAATTCTGTGCATTCAAAACGAATATTCTAATCACAGAGAAGCGCAGTCACAACGATCTACTGCCTTAACACGTTAACTTCCTACAAGCCTTTTTTCAAGCGTCTTGGTATTCTCACAATGCCATCGCTGTACATACAGGGTGTAACTTAATTCCCTTTAAAGACTTTTAGGACAGGTTCCTTATACCCAACAAGGAAAAAAAAGTGTAGTAAACATGAGCTCCAAACTGCATGCCTTAAGAGTTATGAGCACTTGCTCACCTTCGATACTGTCAAACACATCTCCTCTACTGCTGCTCTGCTACAAGCTCCTTGCTTTTCATTCTTTGGGAGAAGGCAGTATGTACCTAAACAAGAAAAAAATCCATTAAACGTGGGCTCTAAAATGCAAACCTTAAGAGCTATGAGATCCCCCTCCCCTCCTCCTCCACCTCCTCCACCTCCTCCTTCTCCTCCTTGTTCAATAGAAGAACGTTTCACAGTAGCGAAGATGAGCAAGTGCTCATAGCTCTTAAAATGTGCACATTAGAACCCATTTCCTTCTACATTTTCTTCTTGTTTTGTTGTAAGGCACCTGTCCTCAAAGCCTGAGATGGAATTTACTTACACCCCGTACATTCCCTCATTGAATTTGTGGTTAATAATGCCGCATCGTTCAAAAAGAACTACCACACTCCGTCAGTAAACACTCGCCGGAAAAGAACGATTTGTACTTGTTGTAATTGGATAAATCTTTTTTGAACATGGTACAGAATGGGGTGCGGTATTCTACAGAGTTTCAAATTTATATTGCTGTTGGTATTGGAAAATAAGTTGAAAGGCTTTCGGGTGGCACAGTCATTTCATCAAGCACAGGAGTTCCTCTCAGAAGTTTACCGCCTTGCCCTGATTCGCACTGTTTGTTATTTATAGTGTTGAAAATCATTTTCTGTTTGTTTTGGTTTTACAGTCTTCTGTTTTGGTATTTAGATTTTCTTAACTGATTCACGTGATGTTTGTAGTGACTTGTTTCAGTAGCATCTGGCAAGCATTTTCCTACGAAATCTAATGGTTTATGTTAAATCAAAATGAAATTTTCGCTTTTAGCAGTGGTACAAATTTATAATTATTTTATGTTGGTTGTTCCGCGTTCCCTTCAGATCCAAAAGTGTGACACTTTTGTAGCGGACAAAATTTTGCAATTTTGCTGCTGCACCTGTTACTTTTTTTCTGTCAACCATTTTCTGTTTATAGTTTACTGCTCTTTTCAGGTGCTTTAGTATATTGACTGGTATGGACATGACGTTTTTGCTCATATTTCTCTGCTCGTAATGACAGCAATAATTTACGGATTTTTTCTCAGGCAGTAATTGACACACATACACTATTTACAATTTTGTCTTGTACCTGATGAAATATCATTCATGGACTGTGTTAGAATTAGATCAGGTTGGCCCGAGGAAATTAGTTTATGAAATGAGGAACTGAAAGTAAAAATAATAGATGAGTTTTGCTATTTTGGTAGCTTAATTACTGACGATGGCCGGAGCAGAGAGGATATGAAAAGCAGACTGTCACTGCTAAGAAAAATGTTTCTAAAAAAGACAAATTTCTTAACACCGAATATAAATGTATGTGTTAAAAGTTCTTTTCTGAAGGTACGAGGGGCGTTCAATAAGTAATGTAACAGATTTTTTTTTCTGAAAGCAGATTAGTTTTTTTCAGAATTCCAATACACCATATTATTCCCGACTTGGCTACAAAACCCTAGTTTCGTTCAATGCGACGGCCTTAAACTAGTTACTGGGAGAGTATATATGCCCGCGTGGCACCATTCCACAGATCGACGTCGGAGCCAAAGTCGTGTTACATCAATAAGCTCCCCATCACTCACGTCCTGTTTCCCGCTGACTGCATTCTTCATTGGCCCAACAGATGGAAATCGGAAGGTGCGAGATTTTGGCTGTAGGGTGGATCCCACCGGGCTCACAACTTTGAGTACCGCAGTTGGTGGACGAGTGTGTCAGCACTACCAACAGAGACGTCCAGTTTAGCAGCGAGGTGTCTCGATTGTCATCCGACGATCAGCTCGAATGAGACTGTCCGCACCTTTCAACATTGCAGGAGTCACAGCTGTGTGGCCGGCCAGCACGCAGGAGGTCGGACAGATATGCACGATCTTCTTGCGATGATGACAGACGCCTCGCCCAAAGGCTCACCGTGATTTTGTTCACTGCCAGGTCTCCATAGATATTCTGCAAGCGCCTAAGAATATCTGCGATGCTCAGGTTTTCCATCAAAAGAAACTCAGTGACAGCTCTCTGCTTGGAACACAAATTCGTTACAGATGGCATTTTGGAGGCTACGCATAGCGCCGCTACATTTCGGAACTACATGGAACTATTGGGGCTGAAGCGTGAATATTCCACGATGTCTCACATCAAATACCGCTTTTTTTCAACCGAAACTGGTCGAGAAAGGACATGTGTTGCATTACTTATTGAATGCCCCTCGAATTTGTCTGGAGTGTCGCCCTGTAGTTAAGTTAAACGTAAACGATAAACAGTTCGGACAAGAAGAGAATGGAAACTTTTGCAAGGTGGTGCTACGGATGATTGTTGAAAATTAGGTGTGTAGATGAAATAACGGATGAGAAAATATTCATGGCACAACTGGACTAAAAGATAGGACAGAATGACAGGACACATCTTGAAGCATCAAGGATTTGTTAGTTTGGTGACAGAGGAGAGTTAAAAACTGTAGAAAGAGATCTAGGCATGAATATTGCAAGCAGGTTCAAATTGTAGTGGCTATGCAGAGACTAAGAGGGTCGCCCAGGATAGGCTGGCGTAGAGAGCTGCATCAAACTAATCTATGGACTGATGATCAACATAATAATATCGGGTAGCTAATGAAAAGGTAGGAATCGAATTGGGGAAAAATACGGTGGTGTGCAAAACTTGAGAGCAAAAGTAATTATTGCACAATGTGTCACTGCCAAATAACATAATCCGATGAAGCTTGGTCCATACAAAGAAGGAACTGCTACAGTATGGTAGAAGGTAACTGAAAGAAATTCGCAGTGAGAGGAGAAGAAACGATACTTTTATTCAAAGACTATACTTATACAGAAGTCGCCCCAATTTCTGATTTTCCACTGAACGTTTCAAAAGGAAAGACATCGTTCTTATTAGGGTGTGTGATCACTACAGACAGCAGCGCATGGACTGCAACGTCGTCACGTGTTGCACACACGCTCGGTAGGGAGTTGTGACAGGACGTTCCACTCCACCGCCAGAACAGCTGACAACTGTTGGCTCATGCGGACGTGCTGCACGACTTCTCCCAAACTCAGCTCACACCTGCCCGATGGGATTTAAGTCGGGGGAGTGAACAGACCAGTCCATTTGCCGAATATTCTCTCGTTCCAAGAGCTCCTCCACCTGCGCTGTTCGATGCAGTTGCGTATTGTCATTCATGAAAATGAAATCAGGGCCGAATGCACCCACGAAAAGACACACGTGGGAAAGGAGTTCAGTGACACAATAACGTTGACGCGTGAGAGCACCATGTTTAGAGATCTAGGGATCAATACGCCTCTGCCACGTTATGCATCCCCACACCATATCAAATGGAGCATTACACGTTCCCACCTCTCGCCATATAATGGAACGTCTAAAACCACTACTCGAAATGAATCTGCTCCCATCCGAGAACAGCACGCGACCCCACTCTTCCTTGGTTCAGTCCCTGTGCTCTTGGCACCATCGCACACCGTGTCGCCGATGTGCGGTTGTCAACAGGGCACAGCCTACTGGTCGTTTGGAAAAGACACCTACCCTGTAGCCTCACCGTGCCATTGTGGAGCGTGTGGCTGCGAGCCTTGCAGTCATGTTAAATGTGCTTGCAGTTGAGCTTGTTGTTTGATGTGGGTCACTCCTTGCCTGTAGCACAATGTAACAGTCATTTGCTGCTGTAGTTTACCGTGGTCGACCACCTCCTCTCCTTTGGGCAGCAGTGCTTGTGGTTCAGAATGCTCCCCATGCAAGTGAAATAATGCTGTGAGCACTATTAAAGCCCTGGGCTACACTCGTCACACGTCGTCCTTCTTTCAGTTTCTCGATCGTTCTTCTCCGTGAGAAGTCATCCAAATGTTGACTCCTGGCTATGTTGTAACACCACCATAGGGCACTGTAACTGTTCGCTGACAGCGCACACTGTCTTTTTCCATTTCTTCGACTGCCTTGTGTTGGGGGCCGTCCTCGCGCTATAGTGCCACTGGCCCCAACCACGTGATATTCAACTTTCTGTGCGCGGCTGGGAGACCTCTGGTAACATGGCCCCGCACTTTCATTCATCTATACAGAGTATTTAATATGTTACATTGCTTTATTTATCTCTTCCTCAAGTTTTCCAGAGCGGTGTAAATTTATAGCACAACCCCCCTAAGAGAAAAGATTGGTTGACAAGACCTAACATGAGACATAAAGAAATCGTCAGTTTCATAATGAAGACAAGTGCATGGGTGCGTGTGTGTGTGTGTGTGTGTGTGTGTGTGTGTGTGTGCGTGCGTGCGTGCGTGTGTGCGTGCGAGCGTGTGCAGGCAAGCGCGCGCGCATGCGTGGGTGTGTATGTGTTTGTGTGTGTGCGCAGGTAACAGGTAAACAACGTCGGACGAATAGGACGGCAGTCCGCGCCAGGCGTATGTTCCAGTTTTAGTTTCCGTAATAAATCACTGCCAGGTGGTCCACGGCAGCGATGAATGCACTCAGTGTCACAGGAAGTAATTGTGAAGCTAAGATAGATTGAGCTAACGCGGAAGCAAATCTGTGCCAGGTGCAATGACTCCTCGGGCCAGGGGACAGTGCTGCGACAGCTGTGTTTCACTGTGCCTCTCGTTTGTTTTCTTTACATCATTTTCGGCTTCGGGCGTCACCATTCACAGTAGATGAAAACGCTTTAAGCGCCTCTGTTTCCGTCTGTCTATAGGTGAGCGTTTGTTGAGCTTTAAAAACTTATTATTGGTCCTACAGACCGGCAGAGAACGAGGGCGCAATGCATCATGTCGATAAAAAATTTGAGACGAGATTTATTGGTTTTCAGGCAGACAGGGTGCTGACCAACATACATTTCTTTTTTCATCCGTGCCTGTTTCCCCAACCACCGGTCCAATGCACTGGGAGCTACCTCACAGCTTTGCACACTGCTCAGTCCTACACCAGAGTGTACATGAAACAGAAAGAAAATGCAAATAGGACATTCATTATAACCCACATCAAGAATTGGAGATATATTTCACATTATGCGAGACGCTGATTTTTAATTTTCCTTTACACAAACTTGCTTCACCACTTCTGTGATATCTTCAGAGGAATTGTTTTGTTGTTAAGTCTGAAAATTATTATAGTATTTAAGTGCTTGAATTTCAGTTTAAGTTTGCTTGTGTAGATAAAGAGTACTGATAGTAAGACATCAGATTTTTGAGACGGTTTGAGTATACAGTTTGTGACTTATGTCACCTAACAGGTACGTGAAATATTATGTTTATGCTATAGCGAATATTAGGCCCAGAGTACTTGTTTGGAAAACCAATATTTATGTGGTTTTACACATAAATTACATTACGCTACCAAATTATTTTTATGTTGGTAGTCTTAGAACTACCACACGTTTTTACAGCTTGTCATTTGTAAACGAACAAAGCTGTTTCTATTGTTCTGTTTTTCGTCCATTTAAGACCGAAAAATACATTACTTTGCATGTTAGGAGTTTTGGTTACTGACACTCCACTCCTTTTCATGTTGGTCAGACATCATCAAAAACACCCTGTGAGTGCGTTAGCGTCACTAGAATCAGTAACTGGGGTTACGAGAGAACCCTTATTCTAGGACAGAGCACACTGGTGATTAGCTGTAAAATTGGTTTATTACTATTTTGTTGTTAAAGAAGCACACGAGTTTACATAGATTGTGACATGACAGTTTCAGGACAGTTGTCAGTAAACGCATTAAGCCCTGTTCAGCAGAAATTAAGCTGAACATAACAATATCAAATTTAAATAGAAGGTTCTCTACAAGATTTTTCTTACTTATACATAGTGAAGTTGGCCAATATTACGACAAATCATTCGATTCCAAGTTCAGCACTATTTAGGATGACAGTCAAGTCTACGGTGGATGGTTAGTTTTTGTGACAAGATGAGCAAAAGATCACTCAAGGTTGCTTGAGGCCATAGTGAACCAACAAGTTCACGCCTCTGCCAGGGGCTTTTACCTTTAGCTGCTAGGTGCTGTTGGCTGTATGGCTGCTCTCGCTCTCTGAAAATTATATAAAAAGCTAATCAAAATCTTTTCTGATTTTATCAGCTGAAACTGTTCTATGTTTCTCATTAGGTGAGAAAACATGCACTCATCCCTAGTCTGGAAAATATGGCGATATACACGTGCATAGATGGAAGCAGCGTGTATGCTTCCATGCCATCACAGTTCTTGCAAGAACAGTTAAGTTCAAAATGGTTCAAATGACTCTGAGCGCTATGGGACTTAACTTCTGAGGTCATCAGTCCCCTAGAACTTAGAACTACTTAAACCTAACTAACCTAGGGACATCACAAACAGCCATGCCCGAGGCAGGATTCGAACCTGCGACCGTAGCGGTCGCGCGGTTCCAGACTGTAGAGCCTAGAACCGCTCGGCCACCCTGGCCGGCTAACATTTAAGTACGTGGCTATTTCGTTTCTCCGCTATCGGAGCTCAACGATTCTTCAGCTAATTTCTAGCTGAATGTCAGTCAAAGTGAATGCAGTGTCCACACAAAATTCCTTTTTGACATTGTACAGAGCGTGATGCTGCGCTCTGTTCTACACTTGACGCAGGTTCAGAGGGGAGTCTCCCAAATTTTCGGTGTTGTGTCTTTCGTAGAAAAATGTCCCCCACCTGTGTCCTTTTATGCTTCATGTCACGGCTTTTTCAGACCAATGGGAGTGTTTCTTTCATCTTGTGGAAACTACCTCTGCCAATCGCAAAGGGCCTACTTTTAAACTGCCTCGAAATATCGCCCCTTTTAACTCCTTCCGAGTTTATTTAAGCCTATCAGACATTTTGTGCCTGCTCCTGACGCCTAAAAGTTACACGTTACATCACGAGCGTACCACGGGCGTTTCACTTGATCAACTGCATCGCTGATCTGTTTGTGTCCATCTGGACACTCCCCAACACAGTTTTCTAAAGAATTTCTTCGGTGCAATCAGCGCTGCGCCGCTACTTGCTCCCCACGCTGTATCGCCCGGTGCGTTAGTTGTCCCTCTCGCCAAAGGTCACCAACCCATTTTAGAAGCCTTCCTTTCTACGTGGGCCGTGACGGTGCAACTCGCGTCTGCCCCCAAACTAAAACGTTTCTTCCAGCAGCTTTTTTTTTTTTCACCTTTTGCTCATTGACATGCAGGATTTGGGTTCGGCGTGTTAATACCATCGAATCGAGTGCCATCTCTTTGCATTACGTACTGTACTTTTTGATAGGCAAGTCTGCTCATTATCGAGGAAGTATGTCAGGTGACACATTCATCTATTTGTTACGATGTATAAAATCTCATGTAAGGTGCGAAATTGATGCTTCCACATTACAGACCCTCTAGCTTCGTTTCTCATTATTTTCGATGTGTCAAGACATTTGTTTCCTATGATTACTGAAGTTTTTTATGATTTCAGTAAAAAAATCACACAAAAGATAGCACAGTAAGTACTGAAATATTTCTGGGTAAGAAAAACAAACAAATAGTGTCATTCATAAGGCGGAAAATCTTTGAAGTTTTTCCCAGCAAGCACGGAAAGAAAGAAGATCATCGACATCCATAAAGATGATTATATCCACAACCAGATAAAATAGGAGATTGACAGAATTCTCAGCCGATGGTTATCAAAACGTGACGTTAATAACAGTAGAGGAAACATATTTTAGATGTTCTATAAGTATGAGTTATTTGTGTACAATTCGGATTGTGGCTTCTAGCATGGCAAACTCCCCATCGCATCCCCATCAGATTTAGAGGTAAGATGGGCCAGTGGATAGCCCATCAAAAACTCACCACTGATCAAGCAGGAAGAAGGTGCTTGAAAAAGAAGCAAAATAGAAACAGTGAATGATCCAAGGTCAAGATGTGCAACCTCATGCCACTATCAATAACCAAGGTGTCGTTGATTACGATGTTGGATTGCGAAGGGGAAGATCTGTCTTCAAATCTCTCTTGTGCCACATACTTTTCTTTTCACAAAATTGTTCGCTCTCCGTCCGGTCATTGACGTGTCTGTTTGATGTATTAAAATTAATGTCTTTTTCGTGGGGTATCGTGCGTCTGCAACAGTGAGGTGTAAGGAACGGCCCTCCTGACGTATGTACCTCTCACTTGTTCTACACAAGTACCACATGTTTGTCTCTTGCGTTCCGTTTCGGAATTTTTGACTCTTGAATCCCTTCGTTGTAACATAGTTCACACAGGTTTCAAATCAAATGGCTCTGAGCACTATGCGACTTAACATCTGTGGTCATCAGTCCCCTAGAACTTAGAACCACTTAAACCTAACCAACCTAAGGACATCACACACATCCATGCCCGAGGCAGGATTCGAACCTGCGACCGTAGCGGTCGCGCGGTTGCGGACTGAGCGCCTAGAACCGCTAGACCACCGCGGCCGGCTCACACAGGTTTATTTGTTTTTTTTTTTTTCATTTCTGTGAAAGGTCTATGCAGCACCTCATATGCTCTCAATACTCATCACGTTTATTTGCGACGGTAATATACAGGGATATTTATGACAAAGACGCAGAGTTCTTACGTAGTAATACCCCACACATTTCTTAAGAGAATTTACAAAGGAAGTATTTACATTTTAAAAACTGAACAGTAAAGTTGATTCTACCATTATTATGGGGTTCTCTCGCATAGATCCACTGATAGATCTAGAACATTATGACTGCTTTTACCGGTCCACATTTGGTAAGCAATAGAACAGCGATTCTGCATGGCATGGATTCTTAAAGTCCTCGATAGGCTTCCATATGTAGGTGGCACCATATTTCTACGCAAGGCGTGTGGAGTTTTCGTAGATTACACTGACGAGTCAGAAGATTATGACCACTGCCCCCCCCCCCCCCAGGAGGTTGAATGCCTCCTAGTGGTCTTGCGGGCACGTGACGTAGTAAGGAAAGAATGTAAGTGGAAGAGGGGTGAATGGCAGTCATTATAGTGAAGAGTCTGCTTGCGTAAGTGAGTGGTAACGTGTTTGCCAACTACGCAGCGGCCCTGGGTTCGATTATCGACCGGGTTACAGATTTTCTCCGCTTGTAGACTGGGTGTTGTGAAGTCATCATCACCGACCCGCAAATCGCTCCGTGTGGCGTTACGTCAAATAAGACTTGCACACGGCGGTCGAACTTCCCTGGATGGGATCATTTTTTTAATTATATATAGCGAAGATACGAGCCGGAAATCCACTGATATAAGCGCTTCTAAAAAAGGACACGTTGTTGTGGCGCTGCGGCCGGAAACGAGAATCTCTGAAACGGCGAAGCTGGTCGCCTGTTGTCGTACTACTGTCCTGAGAACCTGTGGAAAGTGGTCAAAGGACGGTGAATTAACGGGTAGGCAGTATGGTGTAGGACGACCACGTCTCATCACAATACATAGATGTCGTTGGATCCTCCACTATGTAATCCAGGATAGGGAGCGATCTGAGGTATGTCTGACGACAGAGTACAATGCTGGTGTAGGCACAAGTGTTTCGGAGCACAACTTTCATTGTTGAACATGGAGCTCCACATCACACGATCCCTACCTGTTACTGTATTGACCGAACGACATAGTCAGTTGTGATTGCAGTGAGCACAGCATCGCTGAGTTTCCACCGTGAATCAATAGCATAGTGTCACCTGTCGAATGAGTCGCGTTTCTTGTTACACCAGGTCGATGGTTGTGTTCTTTCACGCCGTCATCCAGGCGAACAGCTGCACGAAACATGTACCACGCCACAGATGCAGGTCGGTGAAGGCAGAATTATGCTATGGGATACATTGAGTTGGGCTTCCGTGGGATCTGTGGTGGTAATCGAAGGCTGCATGACAGCTGTGTACTACGTGAGCATTATTGCGGACCATCTGCATTGTTTCATGCTTGAAGTCCCCCCCTACGGTGATGGCACGTCCAAGCCGTATAACTGTCCATGTTGCATGGTCAGACTACAGCTACAGTGGTTTGAGGGTTGTTATAGTGAACTCACATTTATGCGTTGGGCAGCAAATCTGCATGATCTGTACCCACTGGAACACATATCGGAGCCGGCAGCTGTGGCCGAGCGGTTCTAGGCGCTTCAGTCCGGAACCGCGCTGCTGCCTCGGGCATGGATGTGTGTGATGTCCTTAGGTTAAGTTAGGTTTAAGTAGTTCTAAGTCTAGGAGACTGATGACCTCATATGTTAAGTCCCATAGCGCTTAGAGCCGACACATATCGGTCGCCAGCTCCGTGCCTGTAAATCACCATCTCAACTGCTTGACCTGTGCGTGGACAGCTGGTGTCACATCCTTCTGGACTACTGTCATGGACTTTTTGAATTCATGCCAACCAGAATCTCTGTTTTATTGTGTTCGATAAGTGGAACAACTCGCTACTAAACAGGTGGTCGTAATGTTTTGGCTCAGCGGTGTATGTGACGGTGGCTTCTAGGTGCGCAGCGTACGCCGGATAGGATCGTAGATGTGTTCCGTTGGGTTCAGATCAGTCGGATTTGGTGGTCAAAGCACCAACTTCAGTTAACTATCGTGCTCCTCAGTTCACTGTAGCCTGATTATGACCTTTTGAAACTGACAGTTATCCTACTGGATGATGTCATCACCTTCGGGGAATACATCTGGCACGGAGGGATGCACGTGCTCCTCTGTAATGTTCACCTAGTCACAGCTGTCATGGTGCCTTCGATTTATACCTCAAATCTTATAGAACGCCAGGGGAATATCCTCCTTAGCCTATTACTCCACCCATCAGAGTTCGTGATTCATCTGACCGGGTGGCACGGTCCTCTGATACCCGTGCCAATATCAACGAGACGACTCATTTAATCACAATTGTCGACGCTAATGGGCCAATATGGGAATGCGCAATGGTCGTGTGCTGCGGAGCCCCATATTTAACAAAGTGCGCTGAACGGTGTGCTCCGAGACACATGTGCCTGCACCAGCATTACACACAGTCCTCAGATCACCCACACATCACCGACTATACTGCTTCAAAAAGCGTTATTTCACAGTCCTTCAACCTCCTTCCACAGGTATTCAGGGCAGTGGCACGCTGAGAGCCGTCCAGCTTCGCCGTTTCCAAAAGACTCATTCACAGGCTCGAGTCCATAACAATCTGGCTTTGGTCAAAGTCGCCAATAGGCCCTATCATTAGATTTCGCTATCCGTGGTCCGTACCGTCGCTATGATGATTCTCCTGCTTCACTTTGACACTTTTCTTACCACATCGCGATCCCGCAACGCCATCAGGTCACCTTCAGTCTTGCAGTGCGAGGCAGTCATAATGTTTTGGCTCATCAGTATGTAGATGAAACTTAATTAAGGTGAAGGGAAATGGGAAACTGTGTTCGTTCGCTTAAAACTAAACTAGCATTCTTTGTAATACACTTACTGAATTCAAATGTTTTAATTAGTGTTATCTTTTGATTTTTCCTTGGCAGCGTGTAGAGCTTCACAATGTATACAGACTGGATGGACAAGACTCGTGTTTCTTTTTTTTTTTTTTTTTTTTTTTTTTTTTTTTTTTTATCTCAAGCTTCTTTCATGTTCCGTCACACTAATTGATGCAGCCCTATCTGATTGACCAACAAGGCTTTTCTGTACTTATGCAACCCAATTCGATCCAAAGCTTTATTTTTTGTTTATTATTGGAAAATAAGCTGCCTGTACTGTTGGTATTGTGAAACGTCGATCTGTAGTTGTGGCATATTAATTTTTCTGCAAGGGAACCTCAAATTTTACCACCATATGATATAGTTCAACAGTTATTGTCACTACTGACTGAAGGCCAGTGTGCACAATTGATAATTTTACGACTTTTCTTATTTTCTACATTATTACCAATCAGGACAGAGCTATCTATATTCATTACTGAAATGTTGCGTTTGATTGGGCATAATTCTGTTTTTGTTATTATAATACTATATTTGGCTAATAGCTACTACAACGCTGCTAGTAAACGCTGTCAGACTACAAAAGCAACACTTCTAGAAAAAATACGATTAGAACTATTTTATAACTTTTCGCACTCTTGGTAGTTCAAGATGTGGTCATTTGACTGAATGAATATAACTATTGGATAATTAGTTATGTGGTTGTTTTCTCTCTTCCCTACCTACCCATCTCTTCAGCCTTGATCTGGTCACAAAAACGGCACAGACATGCGAAGTCTAAAATCTCTCTTTTCTACATGCGGTACCGTATAATGTTTATTCTGATGACTAAAGCCGTCTCTGAAAACTTTAAAACATTATTCAGTCGTCGCTTTTGTCACGATGGAGCATATACCGCAGATACTACTTGTTTAGACTCGGAAATATCTTTACTGAATCGGACAATGAAATCGCCTTTGAGAGTATAAATATCGAAGTTGTCCTCAAGCTCGCAACACGATGTTTACAGAGTCCGATAGAATCAATAGTCACCGTAGATTCTTGAGAAAAATGACAAGTATGACACCACGAAAGGACTGTGACTGCGTGAACACAAGTAACTAAAATAAATGTAATGTTTCTGAAATCGATCGAGGAAAGATGGCAGAGGGAAGCTCCCTTATGAAGCGTTGCCAAATCTCCGGCAGGCTCCTTAAATATCATTTTGGTAAGTCCCTCGCAACACATACAAGGTATTCTGCGCTACCTGATGTCGTAGTTGGGGCTTATAAAGTTTTACATGTGAGTAATCTAGAAAATTTCATTTTCCGTATAATAAATAAAAGAAAATACATTCATCTTTTTAACTATTCCCCGTTTGACGAACGGTCCACATTGAATATTTAAATGAAGTGATCATATAATAGGAATATCCATGTTGGTCTTATTGAACCTAACATCCTTGCTCCCCAGCATCAGGTTAAAAGAACCTTATTTTCAGCAAGAAGTTCTGGTCGCTTACCTCGAAGATTTGCATCCGAATATTTCAGAAGAAATATGGGTAACAACACAATGACGCACCTGCATATTCTACAGTTATTGTCCGGGGCCTGCTCGACACAAAATTTGGGGAAACTTGGATAAGTTGAGACCACATGCTTGCTAACTAAGGTCTGCGACAGTAGTTCCGCACTTTCTTTTTTGCGGGCCTACGTCAGGGACCGTATTTCAAAGACACCGAGCAACGGGTTGCAGTGGTTAACACGCTGGACTGGTATTCTGGACAACCGAGTTAAAATTCTCATCCAGTCATCCACATATAGATTTCTTGTCGTTTCACCATATCGTTGAAGGCAAATACTGGAAACGTTACTTCGAAAAGAACACTACCGATTTTCTTCCACTGTCTTAAATTGTGTTCCGTCACTAACTGCCGTAACGTACAGCAGTAAATTAACATTTTACTGTTACAGTATTTATTGGTCAGCAAATCTTAATATAACTTAAATCACAAGATTCTTGTATTAAAATAAAAGTTAAATTCACGAGAAAATATACGAAGTACAAGGAACAGACGCTTGATTTTCCAGAAGACGAACGTCTATCGCAGGATGCACTCAGTGCAGTCAGTGGCGCTTGATAACGCGAGTTTCATTGATGTTCCACAAGACGTAGACTACAGAAACACAGACGTCTATAGCAATGTTTACAGTCTGTCACCTGTACTCGAGTAATGATATAGTGCTGCATCTGAACGAGATGAGTTCTGCGGCAGTATTTATTTATTTATTTATCGTATCCAAGACATCACCATTTTACAAAAAAAATTATATTACAATGCAAGAGAAGCAGTTATAATACAATAATACATGGTTATAAGGTAAATTAACTACAATAATATAGAAAAGTATGTAACATATAATGATAAGCGCTAAGGATGCGAAACAGAGCGATTTTCATATCCCACGTGAAGCCCAATACACTGCAGCTTGAATAGCCTTGTCATTTGCTTCAAATAGGTCTTGAGTCGAACACGGGTTGTTTAGTTTCCTGCAGACCAGTAGGTGTTGTGGGTCTTGCTGTTCTCCACACTCGCAGGGCTCGTCTGCACTGATGTAGCCCCATTTTTCTAAGTTTGCTCTGCATCTTGATACGCCTGTTCGTAGTCTATTCAGGGCTTTCCAGGTCGTATATGGGAGTTCAGAGCCAGCTGTGGGTTCTTCCCTGGGGCTATTCCCTGGTCTTCCTGGGTCCACATTGTATCACAGCTCTTCTCGTCGTGCTCTAGTCGATAAAAGAGTTGCTTCAGTTGTTCGTAGGAAACTCTTCCTTGATTTAAGTCGGCGAGGTTGAAGATTGTATCCGAACATTGGATGCCTGGGATCTGTCTCCTGTTTATGTTTCTCGATTTCTGCGGCAGTCCTTCTTCTGATGTCTGGCGGGGCTATGCCCATGAGGTGGTACAGCTGCTTTGTGGGAGTTGGGAGGAGGCATCCTGTCACGATGCGTCCAGTCTCATTCAATGCTATATTTACTTGTTCAGCGTGGGTGGAATTTTGCCAAACGGGTGCCGAGTACTCCGCAGTGGAGAAACATAAAGCTAAGGCTGACGTGCGGAGAACTGTAGGTTGCGCTCCCAATCTGCTATTTGTTAGCTTGCGGATGATGTTGTTCCTGGCACTCACTTTCATCTTTGTGGCCAAGCAGTGTTCCTTGTAGGTGAGAGCACGGTCAAGTTTAATCCCAAGATATTTTGGTGTGTCGCAGTGAGATAGATGTCGTCCCTTCCAGCTTATGTTGAGTTTCCTCCTTGCTTCCTTATTACGTAGGTGAAAAGCACAGACCTGGGATTTTGCTGGGTTTGGCTTGAGATGGTTATTATCATAATAGTCACCCAGCTTTTCAATCGCTGAAGTTAATTTACTTTCTACCTCTTCAAAGGTTTTTCCCTGGGTGGCAACGACTGTATCGTCTGCATAGATGAAGGAGCGAGCGTCCCTGCTGATCGGTTGGTCATTGGTATAAATATTATACAGCAATGGGGCGAGGACGCTACCTTGAGGTAGGCCGTTTTTCTGGGTCCGCCATCGGCTCTTCTTAGACTGCAGCGTGACAAAATACCGTCTATTCTGCAACAGGCACTGGATGAATTGCGCCAGTCGGTAGTCTTTTGTGGTGTTATATATTTTTGATATTAACTTACTGTGGTTTATGGTGTCGTAAGCTGCTGTAAGGTCGATAAAGGCTGCACCTGTAATTTGTTTCCGCTCGTATCCATCTTCTATGTACTGTGTAATGTTGGGGATTTGTCCACAGCATGACCTTCCTGGGCGGAATCCTGCTTGCTCTTTAATTATATTCTTGTCTACATGTTCTAAGATGCGGTTAAGGATCATTCATTCTAAGACTTTATAGAGCTGACAAAGCAGGGAGATAGGCCGAAAATTTTTTTGGTCTGTGGGGTTTTTTCCAGGTTTTGGTATAGCTACTACATTTGCCTTCCGCCAAGTCTTGGGGATTTTCATTTCAAGAACACATTTGTTAATCATATCTAGTAACCACCTTCTGGTAACAGGTCCGAACAATTTTATTTGTTCTGGGCGTAGATCATCTAGGCCAGCGGCTTTATTACTTTTCATTATGGAGATGGAATCTTCTAATTCTTTCAGAGTAAAGGGGGTGCCTAGGTGGTCTTTTTCTTGAGTGCCTCTCTGTAGTTTCTTTCTTGGGTGCTTCTTGTTGGTTTTACCATTAAGTAGAAGTTGGTTTGCTATTTGATTTTGTGTGACCTTATACAAATTTTGTGTATTAGATGAGGGGTCATTATTGATGTTTTTAAGAAGTTGCCAGGCCTTTCAGCTATTCTGTTTCATGTCTAGGTTTGTGATTAGATTACACCATTTCATTGTTCTTGAGGCTGATATGGCCTGGAGGAGTTCTTCTCCCGCCATAGTTGTTTCCTCTGAAAAAGGGTTTTCCTCGAAGAGCTGTTGGTAATGTTCCAGAAGAACCTCTGAGTTTCCTTCAAGTCCAGGGATATAACTAGTTCTGCAGCCTCGGGGGATATTTCTTCGGGAGACAGTTTTAACTAATTCAATGAAAGTGTCATATTTTTCCGGGATAGCATCGAGGTTCTGCACCTCTTTGTCAAGTTCTTCAGAGAATTTGTCCCGTAGGGCACGTTTAAAATTAAAACGTCTTTGGAAATGGGTGGTTGCTGGTTTAACAACTGCTTCAACCAGACATAATATAGCTCGGTGCTGTGTATGTGGGAGGGGTTCTCCCACATCCTTCCTGGTTTGATGTGCTACGTTTTCGCGGACAAAGATGTTATCTGGATTGTATCCACGGTTCCACCTGCTGCTGTTGAAGGAATATGGAAGCTTGGGGTCGTGTATTAATTTAAGGCCAGTTGAGTCTGCCCAGGTTTCTAGGTCGTCCCCACTTTTGTCTGTGTGCCTGTACCCCCAGGCTGATCTATGACAGTTGAAGTCGCCCATTACTATTTTCGTTGGTTGTAAGTTGAAGTTGGTTGGCTCACTGAATCTGAACTCCCTGCTCGGTGGCTTATGTATAGACGTCGCAGTGCAGGACTGTAACTCTACAGTCAAGATTTCGATGTCTTCTTGAGATGTCAGTTCTGCAGATATAATACGCCATATTGCTCGTGTGGTCTTTCAATTACTAATTTCATTCCGTGGATCTTTGGTCTTCTATTTGTGGGGCCAATGTGGGTCTCTTGGATTAGTAATAGATCATAGTTGTGAGTCTTACATGCTACAGCAAGTAGCACTTCTTTCTCATGGGAGAGCCCGTCAATGTTTATCGACATTATATTTAGCGCTGGCTTTGATAAAAGCCTTTTTGTGGTGTATTGGTGCGGCAGTGAAGCTGAGCGAGATGACGAATTCGGCGAGTCCAGCTGAGAGAAGCAACGTCGAACCCAAGCTCAGCGGTGGTGGCGGTGAAAATACAGTCGCTTAGAGTAGCTGCCCATGGTCTTCTTAAGGTGGCTGCCTAAAGAGAACTAACGTCCTGCCTTGCAGCCGATCATATTGTCATCTATGTACTTCCCCAGGCGAGTGACTTGTGCGGTCACGTGCCATGGTTATCCTCGCTCGTGGTGGAGACGCTAAACCTACGACGTATCTGGTCTGTGTCACTGATGCGTCTTTTTCCATCGATAGCAAAGTCATAAGACTAATGAATTCGTCGTCGGTGTGGGCATAACCCAAATCTTATTGCCTTCTATTGTCCCGTACTTCCATTGTTACAAGACATTCACAAAGCCAAAAAAACACCTTGTTTCGCGAGTTATGAATGCGGCAGGAGCATTTCACCATGTACAAGGTATTTTTAACCAAATTACTGTGCACGTATAATTTGCGATACCAATATTATGACCATGATATAGAGAAGTTTTTGTGCTTAGCCGCGCTGAGTGGCCGCGCAGTTTGAGGCGTCCTGTCACGGACTGCGTGGCCCCTCCCACCGGAGGTTCGAGTCCTCCCTCGGGCATGGGTGAGTGTGTTGTTCTTAGCATAACTTAGTTGAAGTTAGTTTGAGTAGTGTGTAAGCCTATGGACCGATGACTTAAGCAGTTTGGTCCCTTAGGAATTCACACACATTTTAATATTTTTTGCACTTAACCACGTCAGAAATGTACATATTAACGCGAGATTAAAAAAGTTAATCGTTTTCGCTTTCTTTGTTAACATGGGAAAGTTTACTTTCCGGGCATATTTTCTTACGTGCAACTTTATGTAAGATGCTTCCACTGCAGCCTCTGGAAGTACGGAGCAGGAAAACTACAGTCTTGTTCTTCTTTTTTTTGTGCCTTTGTCCCGCATCGGTGCAGCGATGGTATGGACAGCAACGGATTCGGCATGGTTAAGCGAAAGCTTTATAAATGTTTGCGAATTGTGTACCTGAGGTGGGACTTCGGTACCAGCCCGGTATTTACCTGGTGGGATGTGGGAAACCGCCTAAAACCATGACTGGCCGGCACACTACTCCTCGTTGTCAAATTGCCGAGAGGGTCCGATCTCTAGCCGGCGCACAAGACTCTCCCGAAATTCCCGACTTACCACGCATGGCTATCCGGGCGGATTAGCTGTGTGGTTATAATTTTAGATGAAGGTACGTAACCACAGATATACATTCTTAGGTAAAGCAGGACGTGTTTAATACATGCATTCTCGTATTTGTATATCATTCCAGCTACATATCTATGAACATCAAGACAGAACTATCGGTACTCCGACAGTTACGTAGACGTAATTGATACCCTTGATGTATTACAATATTCTTTCAAAGTAATAATTCACTCATCTGAAGAGTTTCGTAAACAAATTCTGCACCATACAACATACACAATACCATGCAAATGTGCATGTGAGTGTACTTTTCTTATCGCAACAGCAATTCACAATCATCCAATAAATCACTTACAATTTTGTACCAAATTAATGATACAAATATGATACTCGTATTTAAGAAACTTGGTCCTTGATTATACAGCTGTACTTGTTCTGCATTTTTTCAACCTACTTCTGTAAGGTTTAGATAATCTTCAGGTGTCCTATTTGTTGTAGTCTTCAGTCCGAAAACTCTGCACGCGAGTCCCTCTTTTGCAATCCTCTTCATATCTGCCTAACAAGTACAATATCCTTTCAACATACAATCATAGCTGTTGCCAAGCCTTGCCCTCTATCTATAGCCCCCAACTTCACTCTCTATCTCTCTCTCTCTATATATATATATATATATATATATATATATATATATATATATATCTCTCTCTCTCAGACACACATAACACACACACACACACACACACACACACACACACACAACCACACACACACCCACACCCACAAGCAAACACCTTACTCGCTTACCAAACTGACGATTCTTTGTTGCTTCATTCTCTCACCAATTTTATCAGCACTGCCTCATTAGTTGTCCTAGCTGATCTTCAGCAATCTACAGCAGCACGATATTTTAAATCCCTCTATTCTCTTCATGTCTGAACTGTTTATCGGTCGGGTTTCACTCCAGTACAATACTACACTCTAGACAATTAACTTCAGAAAAGTGTTCTCAGCATTGAAATTTATATTTTATGTTAACAAATTTCACTTTTTCAGTTATACTTTTCTTGCTAATGCGAGCCTTCGTTTTATATCCTCAACATTTCGCCTCAAATTCCAAAATTGCAGCACAAATAGCAAAAGTCATCTACTACCTTTAGCGTCTCATTTCCTAGTCAAACTTCCTGAGCTTTCGCCGATTTAATTCGATTACAATACGTTACCCTTATTTTACTTTTTTTTTGTGATCGTCTAATAAACTCTTGAAAGGCACCATCTATTCCGTTCAACCAAATTCATAGTCCTCTGCCGTCTGTGTCAGAATCACAACGTCGTCGGGAAATCTCAAAGTTATAGTTTCATCTCGCTGAATATAAATTCCATATCCACAAATTTCTATTTGGATTCCTTCACAATTTGCATAGTGTGCTTCTATATTTTCTCCTTTCATTAATTAAATCCAGTGTTTCATGTGTTCTCGAAGTGTTTGTACAGAACCTTAGTCGAAAATAATCTACGAGAAACTGATTTCATTTCACATTAATCGTATTAGATTTCGAGTACGTATGTGGGGAACGACGTATATCGAATATATCTGAGAATTTTTGTTCGAATTATTCAGTCCACAATTAATGGTCGAGTAGATGCTCGTAACGTAATAACGCTAACTACAAGACAACGCCCAAAAAATTGTCACTCACTGACGCCTGGCCTAGTCCTTCCTCAGGGACGATCATTTAACCATGTGATCACTTATGTGTAAGTTAACAAGCAGTTGTCTCATGCATTGCAGCGGAAACAATATATTCAAATATCGTATCAACTGTTTCATGTTTCCCACAATTATTTCTGTCTTGTAAGATTGTTTCGCAATTGGTCGAAATAGAAACATGCAGATATACCTTTCTTTCCTTTCTCTGTGATTTAACAGTTTCGTGTACGTTTGTCCTTCAGACTTGGAACTATAGTAAAATTTAGCTGGAACATTGAAACTTAGGGGCCGTCCGCCAAATTTAAGGTGCAAGAAAGGCAGTAACGTGGATACTTGTGTAGATCAAGAATGTACGTTTAACCTGCCACAAGGATTCAGTACAGAAATCCATTTGCATGGCAGCCAGTTTCAGAAAACTGAGCAAGTCTGCCTTTTAGGACGTTTAAAATTAATCATGCCGGAGAGAGAGTATTATAAGCTATCACAATTTTTATTTCAATTACCAAAGAACGGACACGGATAATAGGCTATGACGGGCGAGCAGTAACGGTGCATGCCTCCTTGCCTCGAGTGGAGTGCCGCCCCCCGGCCTTAACAGGCTCCTGGAGGTAGATTGTTTACTAACTTTCTGGCCCGCCTCAGGCTCGTTTAAGACGATCTTTCATATTCATCTAACCAGATGCGGTGCAAGTTCATCATTTATGTATCAAACAAACGACTTATACACATGGTCTCAAAATAAACACCCCTACAAAAATTACATCGTTCTTAACAGATGAAGATAATTCCAGCCAACAATACGAAAGGTTAATATCCCGCTGTCTGTGGTATATTAAAGTGTAAGTAAAAAAATAGTGTTTTGTATTTCCGTCTCTTTCGGGCCAATTTAACACCCATCGCACAAATTTCGCTGCTTTAATTGTTGTAGTTGTACACCTCTCCGAGACTCGAACCCAGAGCTTCGTCTTTCACTAGCTTCTTATACGTCAAGTAGGAATGTGCCAGGAAAAGGAAGGAAAGTTAGACTGTAATGTACAGGTGACAGTAGAATCGTAGGAGACTGAACACTACTTCAGTGGATCAAGGAACTGGCTGCGGCCTAGTCAAACAAATAACACGGAATTTTGTGCAAGGACATCTCAGGAAGGGTCTTAAAATGTAGTTTCCTGCATCTCAAGCTGAAGGAGCGAAGCGATGGGTGCTTTAACAAGTATGTGATGACCTACTCGTGAATTACTGCCTGAACTGAATTAGAGTTCAGAATGTGATCGTTTGTCTGTTAGCATACTGTAAGCACTTACGAGCATCGAACTGCCCGCCTTTATACATCCATCAAAATGAATCAGCAGTTCGGATACTTTTCTGCTGTAATTCTCATGCTGAGGATGGAATCTCTTGTCGCCGTTTATCCTAGTTCGAGAATTAAATTTGGTTTTTAAAACTCCTCCTTCCGCAACACAACGATTTTTCAATTTTTTTGTTCTTTACTGAAACATTATTCGACATCTGGGTGTCATATTCAATGGGTCTGCTTTTACTTTGGTAACACCCACAGACGAAAACACCAAGAATGTACACTGTGACGGGAAACGCAAGGACAACTACTACCATTACACTATCGAAAAAGTTACAGAAAGAATTTCTGTTTGACCAGAGAAATATACTTCTTGAGCCAACTTCCAGGGTCACAGGCTGACAAACCATAAAACGCATATAGCAGTTCAACCTATACAACCCCTATTTGAAAATTAATGCAGATTCAGGTGGACAGTCAGTACAAAATCAAATGCACACACTAAAATTTTAAGTCTAATGTAGACAGCCAATCAAAAGTTTTGTGTAGTATTTTACAGAAATGATACGAGTCCCATTGAAGGTGGCACATAATTGCCGAAATATATTTGGGTAAACAGTAAAAAAAAGTGTGTTTATAAAATAACTATTTATCAGCTTCAGTAACGTTTGTTATCCAACGATACAACTCATTTTTACAACATACTGCCTACACAAGAAACGTCAATGTATTTTTACATCAATTATTGATTGCCTATGTATGTGAAATGACTGGGTGTGTCAGTCAGGCTATATTCCGAATTGTCACTTTCCCTTCCGATAAATATTAATTTGTTTTTACATGAAATATTATGTATGGTGTATATTTAGATAGTCCCAATAAAATAATGACTTAAAGATTGTGGTAATATATGGTTATCTGGTACACTAAGCAGAAGAACAAACACAACACCATCACTTCACACAGTTCTTTATGTGCCAAATATTATTCACTGCCTTAACACATTATATAATTTTAACATCTATGTTATAACATACTCTATCAATACAGGCATCTGTTAGTTATACAAACGTATCCCCAATTATGGGACATATACAATGTGATTAATCAGTATTTATTAACTTATTCCGTGTTATTCAGATTTCTTAACGACACTATCTGTCAGTTTTTATCTTTTTATGTTACTGGATTAACATTCCTTAAGTCTTTTATTATTTCTGCACCATAACAAGTGTTACACGGTGTGATTATTCAGTACTGATTAACTTATTCAGTAATATTCAGTATTACTGGAAAAGCATGCTTTAGGTTCCTTTACTATTAATGGATGATGCCTAAGGAAATTCATCCAATACAACGCATCCTGCCCGTCTATAATGAATGAAAAAACTGAGTGAAATTGAAGAATTGTTATTTTATGACAGTATAGAGGATTTTAAGAAATAATTGTGTTCTGCAGATGGCTGAGTTTTGAAACCCAAATTACTGTAATCATAATGATTAGATTAGAAGACCCATTATCGTCTATCACCTGTGAAATTACTGAGATCATGCAACATTTTTTTTTAAATTATTAAAGTATTTATAAATATTCTTGAAAGATTATGTGTCCTTACGTGTAGATTCAAAACCTTAGACAATAGACAAACTGTGCAAACCAGTCAGCTATCTAGACATAATCTTAGCTAGATTTGTGCAACTGAGCAACACGACCGGAACACAACATTTGAGCTACCTACTATACACGTACTCGCAACGTATTCCCGAATTTTTATATGGCTTTTTGTATGCAACAACTTGCGATGTGGATATCTGTTTCTTGAGGTTGCCTCAGACACATCGAAGATATAACACTACTCAACTTTATTAATGCTCTTATCACTTTATTTTCAGTTTTCTTTGGGAATCCTCTTTGGTAATGTTACCTCGATCACTTTTCACAGAAAAAAATTGCTCCTTTGAAGGACGTGTTTGCAAGGAAAGGTAACAGGTGACAAACATTTTACATTAATATTTGTCTATAACTAACTAGTTTTCAGCTCATGAAGCTGTCGTCGGCTAACAACTCACATCGCCCACAAAGACGCCAGTCTGCAAGAAAGCAAAACCTGAAAATACAATTTTCTTTGTGGCCGCTTGCCCGTTGGCGCCTGATGGTGGCCTAGTAAGGTGAAAACCGGTTAATAATAAAAATATTTGTGAAAAAATCATATTTGTTTTCATTCTTAAATATGAGAGTGCCCTATCCAGAAACGAGTTAAGAATCCATTAACTTAGCAGGTAAGTAGTCAGGGGCTACTGAACGGTAAATTAATGGGGAATAATGAACATACTGAACAGGTATGTTAAATTCTATCTGAAAATACATCGTGAAGAAACTGAATAAATTTGTAAAACAAAGCTAACTTTGATACTTACAAGAAAAGAAGAAAAAGAGAAACTGAACATATGAATAGGTGTGCAATACTAATGACTAGTGGCTCAATGCAAGTAGGTTCGAACAGTGTACAGTGCACATGCCGCAAGACAGATGGAGAATAAACATTCTGCAGGAAGGCAACAATAGCTTGCTTACAGCAACCGCCGACGCATGAAAGCAGACATTATTAGCAATTCCTATTTACTGGGGTGCAGAGTTTAAAGTCCCGCCAACAACGAGGTCGCTGAGATGTAAAATTGGCTTCTACAAGCATGAGAGTAGACCCCTCAAGTAGCAATTTCTGCATCCATAGCAGGTGAGGCTGAGCAGTCACGGCTAATGTGTATTTGGCTGCCTGGGGAGATGTCCTAAACGTCACTGCCTTTCCACTAAGCATGACTTCGGCGGTCTATGTAAGAAATAAACCATTTTTACGGCTCTAAAAGCTTTTATCAAATATTTAAAGGAAACCTGCTGAACACTGAGGTACAATAACGCGAAAATGAATTTCATACGCCTCACTTACACTTAGCACCCTTTCTCTTCTCGACAACAATCCGGATATGACTTATATGTCTGATATTAAGTGAGCTCGGAAGTCAAGTAATTTCCCTCATTACCGCAGAATTTTCACTGGAATAGTATGATATAAGTCCTAGAATGATGGCATGTCTTAATGGACACGAAAGTGTTTTTCCGGTTTTGCAGGTAAATAAATGAACACACAGTACCCAGCATACACCGTTTGTCTGAGAACCATGATTTCAAATGCATCAAGCATCTTATTTCATCCACCATAAACATCCGTGATACATGAATGGTATCATTTTCCAACATTCTCCGGTGTTAAGAAGCTTCATATGTTCATGAGTTTCAGGACTTTGGTTTACTATACGATCTTCGTGTATTACCGCAAACAACTGCTATACACTCCAAAGACCTCTCTAAAGCGTCGAGCACCCAGTGGCAGTGTTTTTGAGCATACTGCAATCTCTTGTAGGCCACAGACGACATATAAGTGAGGTCCTCGCCTTGAGTGGTAACATACGTCACCTTCAGCGAAAACATGTTTCTAGGTAATATGATTACTGACGTGTTGTGATTCGTTATTGAAGTAGCGAACAGTCTCCTTTGCTGCTTGTAATACATTATTATCTGTTGCTGTTATCATATCTAGGCGACGGCGGCGCACCTGATGTACGAATTCTTGGTGTAGGTATATTTATCCCGTTCGAAGCACTCACTCAAAAACCTTCCCTTGCTGAGCCACTGAAAAAGCCAAGTGCTTGCAAAAGCTCAAAGCCGGAGTAGTTGAAGTTCGCCATTGAATTCGTGAATGGTCTGCTTCACGTTGGGTAGTCTTTTGTTCGCATTCGAGCTATCTCACGATGAATCTTGTTAAGCATGTACTGTTGGAAGTGGCTGCTATATCCCATTAAAGTGCTAACACTATATCCTTTAAACGGTGACTTGAAGCTTACTTGTATCTCAGAGCATCATTCACGTATCGAATAAATACTAATACTTTCTTTGCAGGATACATCTTATCTGATTTTCTGATTTCTATAAATGCACAAGTGAGGAGTGGTCATTCATGCCATATGTAATTTTTCATTCAAAAGAGATGACTCATCAAAACCCAGAAAACACCAAGTATGGGAACCTTATATAAGGAAAAATCATTCAAATATATGCATCTACAGGTACCCCAGTTCATAATACAGATTTTCCTTTTCAGGCTTGGCGCTACGCTGGGTTCAGTCCGTAAGAATAACATGAAGTACATTTTGTGTAGGGATTTCAATATAAAATTTTTGACTGAGTCTCCTGAGAATCGTATGTTAAAGGATTTACTTGAATCTTACAACTTCGTACAGACAGTGTACTTTCTAACTACAATGCTGAGAAACAGCAGCACTGTTACGGATAACATGTTTATAGACCGTTCTTTAGTCCACAGGTACAGTGTGAGATAAATTATTAATTATCTTTCAGATCATAATGCATTGATAGTACTGCTGAAAGGAATAATGGTAGAGTAACGCCACAGAGTAGTAAACAAAAGGGTTAGAGATAGGAGTTCATTTGCACTGCAGACATTTAAAGCCAATTTCGAAGCGCAAACTTGACAAAAAGTCTACAGTACTACGACTTGAACGAGAAATATAAGACGTTTCTCCAAATCTTTATCCCTTTTCCTGACAGCTCGTTCCCTTTTAAAACAAAATTGTAAACAGATATTCAGTACTAATAAGCGTTCATTGTGGATAATTAATAGCCTGGGAGTATCATGCAGGATGAAGCAGCAGTTGTGTTATACAATGGTATACAGTAAGATATTAACTACAGTACTTCAGTGCAGACAACACAGCAAAGTGCTGAACAATGCCATCAAACAGATTAAAAGAATGCATTCCAGTAAGATAATAGCAAGCACTCGAAACAAAATTAAAACTATATCGTCAATTGTGAAATGTATAACAAGACAGAATATGGATGCTGAACGTATTACACCTCTCGTGCGTGGGAATGAAACTTAGGTGATCCACCAGAGCTCTGAAAAAAATTAATAACCACTTCTGTCAGAAACTGGCAAGTTAAATCAAAATTTACTGGTAGGAGAGAGAGATATGCCTTGGTACACTTTTCAGACGTCACTCTCTAGACACCCCTGTAGCAGAAGTTTAATATATTTGCTTATTCTATTTTTAAATAATAGCATTCACTTTTTATGTGTTACAGTCTTTTTCTGACATTAGAAAAATCACTGCACAGAATTAAGGTTTTTCCAAATGAGAAAACGTGTTCCAAGCTACAACATGGTCATGCGCCTAGGAACAAATATTTGATTGAAATTTAAAAGCGCTACAATCGAGAAAATCTTGGCAGTGCTGTTTTTAATAGCCTACATGTTACATTATTACTCTGTTACACATCTATAACAAATAAGTGAAATCGAAATTAAGCAGAAATATTATCAAAAACCAGTTATGAAAAGAAAGTCACTAGACGTTCTTCCGTGTTGTGTCTTAGCGGATGATGTTTTTGCGCTTTCCCTGTATGCGGCATACATCTTCGATACGATGTCTCTTTTCAGAAGCACCCACCGTTCGAGCACCAACAGTTTTCCCACTTTCGAATTCACTTAGCTACGACGTAATGCACTTACAAATGCGCAGAATACTTTTCTGACCACAACTGACACTAACAAGGTATTTAGCACACTGCACAGGTGCCTTTCGTGATCAAATAGAACAAAACAAACTTCAGACTTAACTAGCATCTGTATTTATATTGAAGCTTGCATTTTTCGCTGTGCTACCTTATTTTAATCCAACTCCTGCGTGTACTTATTTACTACATCACGTGAGCTGAATTTGGCTAAGGCGTGTTTGTTCCCATGGTTGAGGCGCCATAAGATGCTCTGCCTAGTCATTGTATGTTATCGTTTTTCATTAAACGTAACGTGAAGGAAAAAGCCTGAGGAAGGAAACGATATGTGGATTTGTGCTTCACCCCGAAGGCGACTTCCTTCAACTGTTAGTCAGAGCCGTTCTTATCTCCACTGGAAACCCTTTGGCACGTGATGTTATATCGTCGAGATTGCTCTGCTGGCTCGTCGCGTGGGCTCATTTCCTTGCCACAAGATGCACCTGCCGGTACCTTCTCCTACGGTGCACTCACTGACGATTTTGCCGGATCCCTGCACGAACTAGGCCACAACCTTGGTCATTCTAACGTCTAGCTCTGTCGGTGTGGCTCATAGGGGTCTGTCTTGTCCCTGGACTTTATTTGGTCTATACTCTGTGAGGCAACTTCGCAATAGCGTTAATAAACATCTACTTTCACATACACAAAACAGTTGCTCTCACATGTGTAAAACATAAAACAGCTGTTTGTTGGTAGTCGTAAAATAGGTATTAAGAACGTTCAAATCATGTACAGAATCTCTACTCGTCTTCGTTATTCCAGGGAGTCGCCAAACGAAGTGGAAACGTGAAAGGTAGTACCAGAGCGCCAGATGGCGTCATCGGTGCTAAACACTGCGTTACACTAGTCGACAAATTTCGAAAAGTTAAATATTATAGGGCTCAAATGGCTCTGAGCACTACGCGACTTAACTTCTGAGGTCATCAGTCGCCTAGAACTCAGAACTAATTAAACCTAACTAACCTAAGGACATCACACACATCCATGCCCGAGGCAGGATTCGAACCTGCGACCGTAGCGGTCGCTCGACTGCAGACTGTAGCGCCCAGAACCGCACGGTCACTCCGGCCGCCAATATTATAGGGCAAGGTAAATCGTTACCCTATACATTCTGACCCACAGAATCCGAAAATAAAGCTTAAATTCACTGATTTGCTCTCCTTTCAGATTGTATGTGTCTTGCAAGATAAGATAAATGAATCGAACACCTTAGGAGCGTATCTTTTGCCTTTCTCTAGCACTGTGTTGCATGAGCGTCTCATTTTACCATCCAGCACAATTAATTAACATGGCAGCACTTTATTTATCTTCGTACTTTACTTCGTATTCTGAAGGAGCGCTCATCATTTTCGTCGCTTTCATCACCACAGTTCGGCTAGAGTCAATCCAGGTGTGACTGAAAAATAGCCACCTTTACAGACATCTTACAGTGCAACAGTTCCTATGAGCGCAAAATATCACCTACATCATCTTCAAAATTTTATGCAGTAAGGTTTCCCATAAAACCATTCTACACATTCTTAAAGGATTGCTACGCTGTTTACCCCTTGTCCATTGCCACAAATTCAAACAGTTCCTCGATATGCGAATGAATAAATACGCCTGACTTCACAGTTTCTAAACTAAGCCTGGAGAATTTTTGTCGTATATGAATGCTGAGTCATTTACATTTAGTGTTGTTACAAAATCCTTCATAAGCGACAATTTTATGTGTAACCTTGGCTGCTAAGGTTTGTTTGGATTTACGAATGTTCCGTGTAATATATTTATCTTTCCATGAGTTACAGACAGCTTCTTAGGGCAAATTTTCTGCGAACAGTGATTGTTCCTAACACGGGCATTACACGAAAGAAAGAACTGCACGTTGTACAACCATATCGCTGTCATAATAATTAGTCAATAACTTCAAACCCAGTCGAACTGCCGACTGGCATCTCCCACAGTTAAACAAAAAGTTTGTCACATTTAGATATTCCTCATTTATACAGGGTGAACATTAATAAAACCGACAAACCGCAGGGACGGGTTCATAACTGGAAATGGAGGAGAAAAGGGTCCTGCAAACACGTGTCCGGAAATTCATCATTTCCATGGTAAATGGCGCTGACGAATGATAGTTCCTCTGACCACGTGCCGTGTGTTCTTTGATTGTTGCAGGCTGTGTGATTGGTGCATCGTAATGTAAACAGCAGAACTGTGCGGTATTCATGTCGGGAACAAGCCTAGATGGTGTCTGTGTTCGGCCAAGCAGATGGAAACGGTTGAGAGGCAGCACAGCTATGCTAAAAGAACTGCCCTCAAAGACACCAACCATATCACACAACATTTCAAGCCCTTTTTGGGCGTTTGTGTGATCATGGATCCTTTCAAACAGACGAACGTGCAGGGAGATGGTGGACTGTGCGTATACCACATCTGGAGAACCGGGTTCTACAGGATATTGAGACGAACCATAGTACAAGCTCCACACAAGTGGCCCGCCAACATCGTGTGAGCCAAAGTACGATTATGTGTATCCTACATTACAACCGCTACTATCCCTTTGACCTTCAACTCCATGGAGTTGTGACGTGCGATGCGATGCAGCTCTGGACAGTGTTCCGGGAAGATTTGTCGTCGTTGGACGCACACCGTTCATAGGACTTTTTTCCTTCATTTCCAGTCAGGAATCTATCCCTGCAATTTGTCGGTTTTATTAATGTTCACCCTGTATACGGTTCTTTTAGGAGAATTCCGAAAAATGTCAAAATTGGATAACTTATTGTAATAATTCTTAACCATTAAAGACCCTGACCATATGGAATAATATGTCACGAACACGAGCAGAACATGTAGTCACTTACATGATGAAACAACGCTGTAACAATTATGATGCACTTGGGCAGTAGGACACCACACACAGGGTGTACCGCTGCTCCACGGACAAAATTTCAAAGGTTGTTCAAGGATATATTCTGAATTTCTTACTATAAAGGACCCACGGTCTCCTGCACTCTTCACAGAGGTTTATTTCACATCCCCATTTACCTACTTCCCAGTAAAAATATCAGTACAACAGTACAAATGTAAACGATATGCAGTATGTGCCTTGTGTGTAAGCAAACTTGTTCCATCCACTGTTGCTGGCATTAGTCAATTCGCCCTGAAGCATACATTCAATACTGCTCCGATCCGTCTCGGGTTTGTTTTTCCAGCAGTGTTAGTTATACGTTATCAGTGATACACACCGGCATGGGTAGGTTTACCGATCAAGAGTTGGTCGATATTCACCTTGTATACGGCTACATTGAATGCCATGAAGCGCTGTGCAGTGAGGCTATTCTGGCTGTTCCAGCAACGACGGCAGCCACATCTCACTACTTTTGCATCCCTATGTGTTAATCGTTTTGTTGATTGCTTGTTACTGGCTTGTGAAGATATTTTCGGGAAGTAAATGTTATTGGGGTAACAAACCTAATAAGTCTTATCTCCAATCGTACCCCATAACCATCCACTGGACTACGGGTCCCTTATACCAAAATACTCAGAAAATGTACCTGAACAACTTCCGAAATTTTGTCGGCGGAGTTTTTGTTCACACTGAATGGTTTCCTAACCAGTATCTTAGGTCTGATAATATTTTATGACTAATATCCCGCAACTCCAGTGATTGATTAACAGACTCAGAGTGACGGTGCCAGCGTTTGTGTATCAGATACAATAGTTCCACTTATGGTCCCTGCAACTTCATGGGTCACGGGCGACACATTCGTCTGCTACAGGAAATACACGGCTTGACAAAAAGCGAAGCACTCACAAGACATGATCCGACGTCAATGCAGCTTCGTACACGTACGCACCATCGGCGGGTATGTAAAATATTAGAGTAACAATTCTTTATGGCGGATGGTCCACCAACAAAATACATTAGTGTTGTTACAAGGTTTGGTAAATATATGAGGGACACGCACAGCGTGAGTTGTTGAGTGATCGGAGTCAAGGGCATGGAGATGCTGCAGACTCATATGAGACAATATTGTCACCACCTGACAGAGATTGAAAGGGGCCTCATTGTGGATCTTCATTTGGCCGGCTGGTCGAATCGTACAATATCCACATTTGGGACATTCGGATATGACAGAGGCCCGATGCTGAACTGCAGCACAGCGTTAGATCAGGCATACTTGTCAAGATTCTGGTCGACTACTTCTGTGCAGCTGTGGCGGAGCGGTTCTAGTCGCTTCAGTCTGGAACCGCGCTGCTGCTATGGTCGCAGATTTGAATCCTGCCTCGGGCATGGATGTGTGTGATGTCCTTAGGTTAGTTAGGTTTAAGTAGTTCTCAGTCTAGGGGACTGATGACCTCAGATGTTAAGTCCCATAGTGCCTAGAGCCATTTGAACCATTTTTGAACTTCTGTGCACCACAAGGGAGGAAGGCCGTATTGTGAACCTAGCACATCGTAACCCCTACAAATCTACACCTGCCATTCGAGAACAAGTAATGGAATCCCTACAACATTCTGTGTCATCTCACTCCATTGGTCTGAGACTATCAGCTACCAGACTAGGGCATTACCATCGCATGATTAGTCTGCCGTTTACACCACAGCATAAATAGCTGCGCTTGGAGTGATGCTGTGACCGGGAAGCGTGGACTCCTGACAAATAGATTCGCATTATGCTTAGCGATGAATCGTGATTTCGCACCCCGGATGTCCATTGTCGGCGAGTACGGCGGCGACCTGGGGAGAAGTACCGTTCTTCTAATATTTTGGAGAGGCACAGCAGTGTTTAGTCTTAGCGTCATGGTCATAGCTCGCAGAGACTGAGGGAGCTCTGAATGCACAACGGCACGTCACGGACATCCCGCATCCTCGTGTGTTCTCTCTCATGCGACAGTATCTTGCTGTTATTTTTCAACAGGAGAATGCTACTCGACGCATGGTACATGACTACACGAACTGTCTGCGTAATGTTCAGGTACTCATATCCCCAAATCTGGCTTCGACAGAACATGCAGGGACCAGCTCGGACGTCAACTACGTTCCAGTGTCAGTATCCAGGACATCAAAAATCAGTTGCAAACAATTGTGGTCCAGCTTTCCCCAAGGCAGGATACAACTGCTTTATGACACCCTTCCCGACCAAATCAGAGCATGGATCCAGGCCAGCGGGATGCGGTGTGGGGGAAGAGGGGGGACGTGCAACGTCATACTGATAATTTGGCTCGTACTGGGTAGTTCATTGTATATTTCACACGATTTTGTAATCAATGAAATAACATAACATACCCTCGCAACCTGTCAAGTTCAATTTCGTCTCCTACTGTCCTTCCAGGTGCTTGACTATTTTTGTTCTGAATTGCAAATACTCATCCCGGGTCGCTACGTGGTTAACTGCAGTGACTTACCTTGCCACAAAAATATGCAACGTTCAAATGACTACCGTAAGCGTGATCTAATCATTATCAAATGCGTCTGAGATGTGTTCATCAGATTAGACGTCTTCGGTGCTTGGACGTTCTGTATCGTTTCTACACGACAAACATACCAAAAACAGTGCACAAAATAATGTTTATGTAGAATCAAAATCTGACTCATTGTTATCTGATACCTGGATAATGTTCCATGTTTTCTCCTGCATCTTCACAGATCGGTGAGGCAAGGTGATGCCTGTTACTGCATGAACATCTTCTCCTGGATGAAGCACGGAAAATGTAGAACCATCGGTTCCACTGCGATGGGTACGAAGGCCGTGTATAAGAGCTTCGGGGTCTGAAGTACCCACGAAGATTTGGTGGCGCCTAATAAATATCCTAGCAGGCCACACCAGAATAAGGGCTACCCCTCACATATGGGGTATCGACGATAGCCCTGAATGTAACTGTAGACATGCAGGACAGACGATGCGTGACAGTGCTCCAAGAGAATGAAACCTGGAAAACACGTCGCTGCTGCTGAGCTGTTAACTGGTTGTCCGGCATTGATATGGATTTGAGAATGTGAAATAATTTGTCAAAGTGATGTTTTTGTAGAATTTTAGTTTTGAATAAAATGTGTAATTTTCAGCTTGTAAATATTACTTTTCGTTATGACAAATAAATAACCTGATCAAATTACAATCTGTGACGTCGAAACAATTTTCCATAGCGATCTTTCGCCCTGTTTTGTTACAGTACATTCCGTTTGCTAGAAAGCACGTTATTTCTGAAACACTTGTGTCAGAGATGTTATGTATACTTTTCAATAGGTAGAGATGACACGTAACGCTAATACAGGAAAGGTACAGCAGTGGAACAAATGCTGGATGAACTACCTAAGTAATTTGAATGCAAACACGGAAACGAATTTGTATCATTATTTTGGTTGCAAATTCATCATATCTACGTAAAAAGTTTGTGTTAGTCATAGAATTTTAAACCAAGTCGTGTTAGAGTTTATCCTCCACTGAGATTCTGCGCGCGCTAGTTTCATAGGCTATTGAAGTCTGCTGTCGAACGTGAACAATTACAAAAGAACTCCTAAAAGCAAAATTTTTATGAATATTCCCTGGAGAGGTTGCCCGACGATGAGCACTTTCAGCCAGCACAGTATTCCCTCGAAGGCTCCGTGCGTTAGTTCTCTCCGCATAAATTAAGGAAAGAAAATAAGTTTTGACTTCACAAGTAAATCTTAACTGCAGACAGAGCTGAAGCGGCAAGTGAGAAAACACTCCATCATTAAGTTACCGCCACACTTCAGCACTCTGTTGCGGAGAATTACAAAAGCTTCTACGTTCCCACTGGGGAAATAAAAATACCACAGTATTCGTCCGTGGCATATTTCATTACGAAACTTAAATTGGCGAGTGCTGGCGCAGTATCTCTTGAAGCGAAGGAGCAGCAGTTAACTCAAAGGCTTTAACCGTCAAAGGATTCATACTTATCTCTACGGTCGTGTTGATGGGAGGCCAATAAAGATAAACCACCAAGATGAACTTAGTGCTCTCACCCGAGTTACTGCTGGACCCGCCCGCAGTGAACAAAGCCAACCGTGCCTGATTAATCTGTTAATCAGTTTGATTAATTGTTTCAGTCTGATACCGTAACTGATGAGAATCTGAATGGTAGAAACGAAGGTGCGGTTATTAAAATATACTCTATTTACAAATTTATGCATAACACTTTATAAAGGAACGAATTGTCTCACCGCTGGGCGCCGTGACATCTTTTAACTGACTCGTGAGGACCGCCTACTCCAGTTGTGTACTACATCCGTCATCGCATATGCAGCTCAAGCTTTGTCGCAGAGTGCATTTCAAGAACAGTAGGAAGTAATTATCAGATAAGCTTCTGAATGACTCCTTTATCGCAAATATCAGGGGCACGTTTGGGGACATCATCGTCGCACGGCGTCACACACTTTACTAGCTACTTTGTTCCTGTCACCGTCGTTAATAGGTTTCTACCTGAGAGCGAATACAGATTGGTCCCACGCTAAATAGATCCCTCTGTCGGGGGCGGGCATTCGGTCTGCTGTCAGGGTTATCCAAACCGCCAGACGGTTGGGTGTGGCCTTCAAGCTTGAAAGTTCCTCGAATTGAATTGTTTAATGTCGAACACACAAGGATATTTGTTTTCTTATTAGAGTCGGTATAACGACTTGAAAGAGTGAACAAATAGGAAGTAACGCAACGAACGAGTTTTGAAGTGGTTATAAAGAGCTACTCCGAAAGTCTGCATTTCAAACTTAGATCAGTTCACGTTTCTGAACCAGAAACATATAAATGACAATTACTCTTAGAATGCTACCGACAATCTGCAGTTACATTAACGATTTCACGATATTTCAAAGCGTTGTCCGTCGAATGTTGCTTTCTTTTAGTCTCTGTGTCAATTAATACGATTACCTTGAGCCTAAATCCGGTTACCGCAGAATCGGTTTTCCAGTACTGCCTGTGGTCGCTCGTGATGTAATCGACTGTCGATTCTGTCTGAGGGGCCTCGATTGATATTCGCTCCCATGAAAACCCTCTACCGCATTTTAGTCTAGATTGAGTTCTCTGGTAGCAAATTACAGTTTAGAATGAATACGGAATTATTTTGTCTAGAGCGAAGGAAAAGAAGCAGTGGATGGATAAGAACATGATTCCTTTCCTTCACTTACCCAAAAAAGAGCGTATTTATCACTGAGATGGAAGGAGGCATAGAAAGCTTGTATGTTCGCTAAAATCAACAAAAGCATGCAATCAACTGCTGGTGGCAAAAAATTCACAAATTCTATGCATCTTTCTAGCCATTATGATTATAACAACGTTACTGTAGCGATCTCTTCACGTCTAGCGTGATCTACGTTGGTGTAACACAACTAGTTTGCACTTATTAGCTAGCGCTGGTATGATTTTTAGGCGTTTTTTCTTGAACAATCTCGTTCCCCTCCGTAAAGCTGTCCTCACGTAGGACGTAAAAGCCGGTGTTGACTTGGTGCAGAAAGAGTTTTTTGACGTCAGTTCCTTTTATTTAACGTTGAGGAGGTATTTCCATGCGTGATACACGAAATACGTTCTGCCGTATTTGGGCGCCGTGTAACGAAACGTTTAACCAATAAAACGCAAGAACGCTCTCTAGTATTTAGTTACTTTCGAACTATAACGTGACTGTTTCGAAAGTATGCCGTTTTACGGCAACAGTACGTCGAAGATTCATCAAAAACGTGTCTCTCTTGGTCGGATTTTCCATAATTAAATGACAGTTAATAACACGTCGGCTGTTGAAGCACTCAGAATATCGTAACATAAAATACAAGGTCGTCAGTTGCAGATGTTCAGCAATGCATCGTTGGAAGAGGCGCCGAGTCGCAATACGAAATGTAGTGGATTGACTTCATACTGTATAAAATATTTGTTCCCCTCAGGTTCTCTAAAAGGTTATGGGACTTTGTTATTAAATTAGTAGTAGCACTTTTCAGGAATATTGGACTTAACGTATGCATACACTGATGAGCCAAAAAATTATGACCACCTGCTTAATAGCTTATTTGTCCGTCTTTGGAACGAAATGCATCATTGATTCTGCGTATCAGGGATCCGACAGTTTGTTGGCATGTTTGTGGAGATGTGTGGCCTGTCTACGCACAGGCCACGTAATTCGCGTAAATAACTAATCACTTATTCGTACGGGGTGATGGTTCCAAATAGCGACTCAGATGGGTTTCATAGTTACATCAGGCGAACTTGGTGGCTGAGACATTGACATGATTTCACTATAATGCTTCTCACATCGCTTTAGCACGGTACTGGCTCAGAGACACGGACAATTATACTGTTGAAAGATGACATCGCCGTCGGGGAAGACGTTGAGCATGAAGAGATGGAGGTGGTTCTCACCTGTCAGCGTGTCTTCGATTTCTGCCACAGATCTCATTCAAGGGCTGGAGAATGTCTTCCATAGGATAATACTGCTCCCACCAGCCTGCACCTCGATGACGGCGGTTGTGGAGACGACCATCGATCTAGTGTAGCTAAAACGTGATTCACTCGAAGAGCCGACACGTTTCCGTTGATCGACGGTTGAATCCCAATACTCCCGTGCCCCCGATGTCGTCGGGTCAATATGTGAAGACCTAGGGGTGGTCTGCGGTGGAATTCCATGTTCAACAAAGTCCGATGATTGGTGTGCTCCGAAGCACTTGTGCATGCACCAGCATTGTGCTCTTTTGGCAGAGATGTCACAGATCACCATATGTCCTACTTTACAGGGCAGACAAGCGTTCGAATTCTGCGTTCTGTGAAGAGTCGTCGACGTCCAACCAGTTAGCACCCAATGGTAGTTGCACTGTCCGTCTACCTCTTTCCGCAGATGCTCAGAACAGTAGCATGTGAACATTCGGCCAGCCTCGCCCTTTTCGAGATACTCGTTCACAGCCTCTGAGTAATAATAACCTGCCCTTGTCGAAGTCGCTTATGTCAATGGACTTCCCCATTTACTGTTCTGGCGTAACCACAAGCGCCGAAACTAAGAAGAACAGAAAACCAGAGAAGGCAGTGAGAAAACGTCGGCCAGTGGTGGGCGGAATTGGACCGCGCCGCGCCAGGAGCGCCCCCTTCAAGAAGTGAATATAAGTGCCGCTCCTGCCAGCCTCAGCCGCTCAGATCGGTCCAGCCTACAACTGACATTAGTGACCCGTATCAAGGACTTACTTGAACTTGTGTATAGCAACAACTTTACTGTTTTCATGTCGCCTCTCCCTAGCGACATTCGCTGTAAGCAAAGTTAAGTACTGTCTATTGCTTTATAGAAACAAAACTACTAATGATAATTGTTTGCATTGTTGTTTAGCATTCCGTGAACGCTGCATCCCTTAGGCCCCCTATTAGCGACGAGTGGGCAAAACCCCTCATTTACAATCTATATCATCGCTAGGGTGATGGCCAGTCCGTGTCTGCTCCGCTTACATACCCTACTGGCCAATAAAATTGCTACACCACGAACATGACGTGCTACAGACGCGAAATTTAACCGACAGGAAGAAGATGCTGTGATATGGAAATGATTAGCTTTTCAGAGCATTCACACAAGGTTGGCGCCGGTGGCGACACCTACAACGTGCTGACATGAGGAAAGTTTCCAACCGATTTCTCATACACAAACAACAGTTAACCGGCGTTGGCTGGTGAAACGTTGCTGTGATGCCTCGTGTAAGGAGGAGAAATGCGTACCATCACGTTTCAGACTTTGATAAAGGTCGGATTGTAGCCTATCACGATTACGGTTTATCGTATTGTGACATTGCTGCTCGAGTTGGTTGAGATCGAATGACTGTTAGCAGAATATGGAATCGGTGGGTTCAGGAGGGTAATACGGAACGCCGTGCTGGATCCCAACGGCCTCGTATCACTAGCAGTGGAGATGACAGGCGTCTTACCTGCATGGTTGTAACGGATCGTGCAGCCACGTCTCGATCCCTGAGTCAACAGATGGGGACTTTTGCAAGACAACAAGCATCGGCACGAGCAGTTCGACGACGTTTGCAGCAGCATGGACTATCAGCTCGGAAACCATGGCTGCGGTCACCCTTGACGCTGCATCACAGACAGGAGCGCCTGCGATGGTGTACTCAACGACGAACCTGGGTGCACGAATGGCAAAACGCCATTTTTTCGGATGAATCCAGGTTCTGTTTACAGCATCATGATAGTCGCATCCGTGTTTGGCGTCATCGCGGTGAACGCACATTTGAAGCGTGTGTTCGTCATCGACATACTGGCGTATCACCCGGCGTGATGGTATGGGGTGCCATTGGTTACACGTCTCGGTCACCTCTTGTTCACATTGACGGCACTTTGAACAGTGGACGTTACATTTCAAATGTGTTACGACCCGTGGCTCTACCCTTCATTCGATCCCTGCGAAATCCTACATTTCAGCAAGATAATGAACGACCGCATGTTGCAGGTCCCGTACGGGCCTTTCTGGATACAGAAAATGTTCGACTTCTGCCCTGGCCAGCACATTCTCCAGATCCCTCAGCAACTGAAAATGTCTGGTCAATGGTGGCCGAGCAACTGGCTCGTCACAATACGCCAGTCAGTACTCTTGATGAACTGTGGTATCGTGTTGAAGCTGCATGGGCAGCTGTACCTGTACACGACATTCAAGCTCTGTTTGACTCAAGCCGAGGTGTATCAAGGCCGTTATTACGGCCAGAGGTGGTTGTTCTGTTACTGATTTCTCAGGATCTATGCACCCAAATTGCGTGAAAATGTTATCACATGTCAGTTTTAGTGTAATATATTTTCCCAATGAATACCCGTTTATCATCTGCATTTCTTCTTGGTGCAGCATTTTTAATGGCCAGTTGTGTATATCTGTTACCTCGTGACGTTCCTGCAACGCTACCAGGCGGCACCCAACGTCGCTGTGGGCATTGGTAATAATATTTTCGCATATCAGTGTAAATGCGCTCTCTTTCAGGAGTAGGTTTTGTGAAGCGTTATAAGCTATTGTCCTTACTGACTGGTCGTGGAATTTTCCGTTTCGTCCCATAACATGTTCGTACATACTGAAGTTTTTATTTAAGTATACTACAGTCAGAACAACATGACTAGCATATGGACGATCTGTAAGGTGTACTGTTATCTTCGATGTTGTGATGTGTCAATATTGTACTCGTTCTGGAACTTTCAAAGTTGAGTGCTCCTTTTCCTTGGAGGGGACATTGTCTCCTTGTATAACGACAACAGTGTTGCAGCGCTAGTACTCACGCATCGTCTTGGTGTGTGGAGGAGGACCGTTGTTGAGCTTCCGTGCAGACCGGCCGGGCGCAGCCGCAAAGTGCAATTAAGGGTTGGAAGTCTTACATCGGTTAGTAGGAGAAAACTGTTTGTGAAATTCAGTCATTTCGAGAAAAGGTGCTTGGAATTGGTTTTGAGATTTGTGGCTGAAGCTGTAACGTGTTTGTTGATCGGTAACTTCGGTGAAGGAACATACTGACAGTAGAACATAAATGAAAAAGCTTCCGTAATCAGTGATTAGCTTTTTAATTAATGTGGAGTCACAACTTAGCAATCATTTAATCAGTATAAATGTGAAACGAGCTTAACTGTTAACACAAGTGTAGATGAGTTTAGGCATTGTTAGGGAAGAGGGACAATAAGACAAAGTAATTTGTCTTGTACTGTTACTATTTGAAAGTGCCATTTTCCATTTTTCAAGCAGACAACTTTTATATTTGAAAAGCATAAAAGACAGAAATTCGTATTAGGCACATGGTCAAGTTCCTGTACTCGAGTCTGATAGCCGCAAAAACTGATCTGAAATAACCGTACACAGGAGCTTTACAGAGGGAGAGAAATTGTATTTTAACAGAGCTGGCGTAGGAATCTTATGCGTGCCTATTTTTGTAAGGAAACAGTGTGGTTTGCTAGCCAGATACAGTCGCCATCTGCCGCTGGCGAACGCTGCAATCGTAAATCACGTTAGCTTGCACGTCCC
The DNA here is from genome assembly GCF_021461395.2 of Schistocerca americana. NCBI lineage: Eukaryota > Metazoa > Arthropoda > Insecta > Orthoptera > Acrididae > Schistocerca > Schistocerca americana. The sequence goes on from NC_060130.1 coordinate 463,718,286, forward strand.
ATGACACGACCGAGTGAGGTGGCGCAGTGGCTAGCACACTGGACTCGCATTCGGGAGGACGACGGTTCAATCCCGCGTCCGGTCATCCTGATTTAGGTTTTCCTTGATTTCCCTAAATCGCTCCAGGCAAATGCCGGGATGGTTCCTCTGAAAGGGCACGGCCGATTTCCTTCCCCGCTCTTCCTTAATCCGATGAGACCGATGACCAAACAACCCAATCCCCCCTCCCATGACACGTGGTCGGTGTGTCTCATGCTGCTGGATTTCCCGTCCGCGTCCATGTTAACATCAGTTGCTCGTCCTGTTTTAAGACTGCTTAAGAGTGTACTGACATGAGTGAGGCAGTGATAACTTCACTTGTAAACACACCAAGCTGTCATCGTGCTGACTAAATCGGAGCAGTTGCATTACAGAGATTATCCTCGTAAGAACGCATGGAAAACAGCTATCTGATCCAACTAGTGAAGTTGGTCAACGTCTAACAGATAATTACGTCCGATATCCTGATATTTGCTTTTGATCTTCCACGAGTTATTTCACACTTAAACGTAAGCGAGGATTAATATAGCTTCTCAGAGAAAAATTTAAAAAAATGAACGCCTTGTGGAGGAAATCTTCATGACTATGTATGCTGAAGTTCAACATACAACTGCAGATAACGATTTCCGTTATGTTCGGAGTGAAATGAGAAATTTAGATAAATGAAATATGTCTGACGAAACCCTGGTGTTTCTACTATATCAAATACAGTGGATTGTGTGCCAAGAAACTGGAATGTATTGGCCTGACATCTTTGTTGTCGATACACAAAAAAATCCAGGGCTTCACTTTTAAAATTTTGACTTCTAAGTAATTATGTGGACGTTTCTTGCTGTCTCCCTGATATTTAGTGTGTAAGTGTGACACTGTTAATCGAAAGGTTCAGGAGTCAACCGACTGTCGGTCCTACTATTTCTTCCGTCAATAATCGGTTCTTTCACTTCTGAAAACGACTTTTGCAAGTTTGATACTCCATGCTTAACTATAGGTCCACCTATTACTGGCTGATAATGTCATGTGAGAGGTCTGAGGAAGGGAAGGTCATACCTCCACAATCGAACAATGCATACTGAAGCACTGTAGTGTCCCAGCTCAGGATAACCTTACTGTTGGATATGTGGAACCATTAGCTTCGAAAATGAACAAAAAGAAGAAAGAAGATAAGATGTCCCTTCGACATCAGGGTCATCCAAGATGGACCAGAAGCTATGATTGGGAAAGTAAAGCTACTGGGAAATCACAGCCGGGCGGTGATTTAGGGAAATGATAAAAAAAGAAACTAAATCAAGATGGCCGGACTGCAGCCATTTACATTTCGTGAAGGTACAAAGAAGCACCTTTGTGGTCGAGATAACAGACATTTTGGACCCCGATTGTTCAAGAAATTTTCACGGGAGCAACAAAAATGGTTCAAATGGCTCTGAGCACTATGGGACTCAACTGCTGAGGTCATTAGTCCCCTAGAACTTAGAACTAGTTAAACCTAACTAACCTAAGGACATCACAAACATCCATGCCCGAGGCAGGATTCGAACCTGCGACCGGAGCGGTCTTGCGGTTCCAGACTGCAGCGCCTTTAACCGCACGGCCACGTCGGCCGGCACGGGAGCAACATTTCCTCAGCGTCTCCACTGGGCCGTTCGGCTAGGCAATCACTTTAGTCCGATACGCCGTCCGTCCAAAAAGTTCAGCGACGTCAGAGCAGTGACTACGCCGGCACATTGAACTAAGACTGTAAGCAACAGATGTGCATTCGACCAGCCAGTTGTGAGCAGGCAGATTTAAGTAGAAGACGTGCGGCCGCAGTGTGTCAACGTTGTTGTGTCACAAACGGCAGTGGAGCAACATTTCCAACATAAGTCTATAAGACCTTCTACAGGATGTTTTGAAGAAGAGAAAAATAAGTGAAAAATTTTTCCCTCACACTTTGACTCTGGAACTAAAACAACGATGCGACTGGATTGAAATAGAAATCAAAAACAACTCTTTTACACAAAAAATCATCACGGGCGACGAGACTTGATGCTATAGATACACATCTACCACAAAATGACAAAGTGAAGAAATTCGCATGAAAAGGCGACGTTTTGACGATGTAACCGACATTCAAGCCGACGTGATATGCAAGATGAAAAATATCCTAAAGAAGGAATATCCTGACAGTTCAACATGGTAGTATGAAGGTACCGTGCGTTGGCCTCAAGTGGGGGGAGACTACGTTGAATATATGAAGCATTAAAAAATTTCATCAATTCTTTTATTAAACAAGTCTCGAAACGTTTTGGACTGATGAGGTGGGTTGTTGTATAGCCATCCAGTGTCACCGTTTCTGTTCCTCTTATTTCAATAGACGTCCACCAAAACACAACGCTACCTCACACAAGTGCTCATCTCAGTCATCCATGTGGCAATGATTTGGACTTCAAGCATTACACTTCACTACTTCAGCAGGTACTGTAAACACCCATGAAAAGGGGTCATAGCGTTTGGAGTATAAAAAAATGAAAGAAACATTAAACAATGCGTAGAAGTTACTATTCACACTTTTCTGATGAATAATCTGTCAGTAATCTAGCCGTTTCTCTTAAAAATATTATCTTAGAATGTGATTATATTCGTTGTTCAAGTTACTTGTGGCAAACTGACGTTAATAATTTATTCTTCGGGCAGTATGTCAATCGATTGACCATGAAGAGATGTTACTGATTAAGAAAACGGTGTTCATTAAGTTAACGAGAAGCAAAACGTAATTAAGGTAAGGGAGATAACGTGTTGAAAGAACTGCGCTTAACATATGATTATTGAGAGTTAGTGTTAAATCGCCAGAAAATGTCAAGAGTAACAAATCCACAACGGGTAGACGTACAATAGTGGCATATTCGACTAATACGTTCCCCTCTAATTTCCAATGATGGTATGCTGCAGCACCCATGAGTCGTATGTCTAAACACTGCCCATACCCTGATACTCAACTGACTGCCTCTCCCAGCCAGTAAAATTCACGCACATATTTACTCGTGCTCTCCCCTTCCCGTCCTATCTACATCTACATTTATACTTCGCAAGCCACCCAACGGTGCGTGGCAGAGAGCACTTCACGTGCCACTGTCGTTACCTCCCTTTCCTGTTCCAGTTGCGTATGGTTCGCGGGAAGAACGACTGCCGGAAAGCCTCCGTGAGCGCTCGAATCTCTCTAATTTTACATTCTTGATCTCCTGGGGAAGTATCAGTAGGGGGAAGCAATATATTCGGCACCTCATCCAGAAACGCACCCTCTCGAAACCTGGACAGCAACCTACACAGCGATGCAGAGCGCCTCTCTTGCAGAGTCTGCCACTTGAGTTTGCTAAACATCTCCGTAACGCTATCACGGTTACCAAATAACCCTGTGACGAAATGCGCCGCTCTTCTTTGGATCTTCTCTATCTCCTCTGTCAACCCGACCTGGTACGGATCCCACACTGATGAGCAATACTCGAGTATAGGTCGAACGAGTGTTTTTTAGCCACCTCCTTTGATGATGGACTACATTTTCTAAGGACTCTCCCAATGAATCTCAACCTGGCACCCGCCTTACCAACGATTAATTTTATATGATCATTCCACTTCAAATCGTTCCGCACGCATACTCCCAGATATTTTACAGAAGTAACTGCTACCAGTATTTGTTGCACTATCATATAACCATACAATAAAGGATCCTTCTTTCTATGTATTCGCAATACATTACATTTGTCTATGTTAAGGGTCAGTTGCCACTCCCTGCACCAAGTGCCTATACGCTGCAAATCTTCCTACATTTCACTGCAATTTTCTAATGCTGCAACTTCTCTGCAGCATCAACCGCGAAAATCCGCGTGGAACATCCGACACTGTCTACTAGGTCATTTATATATATTGTGAAAAGCAGTGGCCCCATAACACTTCCCTGTGGCACGCCAGAATTTACTTTAACGTCTGTAGACGACTCTCCATTGAGAACAACATTCTGTGTTCTGTTTGCTAAAAACTCTTCAATCCAGCCACACAGCTGGTCTGATATTCCGTAGGCTCTTACTTTGTTTATCAGGCGACAGTGCGGAACTGTATCGAACGCCTTCCGGAAGCCAAGGAAAATGGCATCTACCTGGGAGACTGCATCTAATACTTTCTGGGTCTCATGAACAAATAAAGCGAGTTGGGCCTCACACGATCGCTGTTTCCAGAAATGACATGATACGCGAGTAAAAAACATGTTCTAAAATTCTATTGTTTTGCGCATCTGCTCGATGACTCTACTTGAAAATTGGAACCACTTGTGCTCTTTTCCAATCATTTGGAACCTTCCGTTCCTCTAGAGACTTGCGGTACACGGGTGCTAGAAGGGGGGCAAGTTCTTTCACGTACTCTGTGTAGAATCGAATTGGTATCCCGTCAGGTCCAGTGGACTTTCCTCTGTTGAGTGATTTCAGTTGTTTTTCTATTTCTTGGACACTTATTTCGATGTCAGCCATTTTTTAGTTCGTGCGAGGATTTAGACAATGATCTGTAGTGCGGTCTTCCTCTGTGAAACAGCTTTGGAAAAATATGTTTAGTATTTCAGCTTTACGCATGTCATCCTCTGTTTCAATGCCATTATCATCCCAGAATGTCTGGATATGCTGTTTCGATCCAATTACTGATTTAACGTAAGACCAGAACTTCCTAGGATTTTCTGTCAAGTCGGTACATAGAATTTTAGTTTCGAATTCACTGAACGCTTCACGCATAGCCCTCCTTACGCTAACGTTGACATCGTTTAGCTCTGTTTGTCTCAGAGGTTTTGGTTGCGTTTAAATTTGCAGTGAAGCTGTCTTTGCTTTCGCAGTAGTTTCCTAACTTTGTTGTTGAACCACGGTGGGTTTTTCCCGTCCCTCACAGTTTTACTCGGCACGCACCTGTCTAAAACGCATTTTACGATTGCCTTGAACTTTTTCCATAAACACTCAACATTGTCAGTGTCGGAACAGAAATTTTCGTTTTGATCTGTTAGGTAGTCTGAAATCTGCCTCCTATTACTCTTGCTAAACAGATAAACCTTCCTCCCTTTTTTTATATTCCTATTAACTTCCATATTCAGGGATGCTGCAAAGGCCTTATGATCACTGATTCCTTGTTCTGCGCTTACAGAGTCGAAAAGTTCGGGTCTGTTTGTTATCAGTAGGTCCAAGATGTTATCTCCACGAGGCAGTTCTCTGTTTAATTGCTTGAGGTAATTTTCGGATAGTGCACTCAGTATAATGTCACTCCATGCTCTGTCCCTACCACTCGTCCTAGACATCAGAGTGTCCCAGTCTATATCTCTACCACACGAGGGCACCCCTTTTATATTCATACCATGGCCTGGACCAACCCCCCCCCCTCCCCCCCGCTGCCCTGCTCCGTTTCTGCCCCTGCAGTCTACCTGAAGCGCCTCCACACCTACCATCCAGAATCAGATGTAAATGTTTCAACATTCTGATTGTACTATATCGATTTTATATATTTCGAGCTATCCAGTTTGAAAGGCGTATACTGGGGCACTCTTGTATGTGGCACCAGAATAAGATAAGAATACTAATAAATTAAAGTGAAACTAGTATACTATAAACGATGAATGTCTCGGATAGGCTCGATAATGCGGATCGCTGACTGTGCACGACCGCAGAGCCAAAGGTACTGTACTGATTTGTTGGAGTAAGAAAGCTCCTGGCGCACAGTTGTAGATAGCTGTCTATGAGGGAAGGACGATGGAGTAAGCAGTCTTTGTGGCGTGCTGTGTGAAGCCACCAAGAGTTAGATTAATGTAGGTATGTCAATATTGTTGAACATGGAAGCAGAAGCCTTAATGCAAAGAAGGTAAAGATGTTCAATAATTATGATTTCTGTTTTTGCCAGCGCGTTAGTATAAATGAGTTGGCTGATAATTTGTAATTGTTGAGTAACCTCAGAATGTACGTAAACTTTTTTGATAAAAAGGCTAGTGAGATATTTCACTTTGTAATGTTTCTAACAAGGGAACCTCCCCATCGCACCACCCTCAGATTTAATTATAAGTTGGCACAATGGATAGGCCTTGAAAAACTGAACACAGATCAACCGAGAAAACAGGAAGAAGTTGTGTGAAGCTATGAAACAAATAAGCAAAATATATAAACTGAGTAGTCGACGTGCAAGATAGGCAACGTCAAGGATAGTGTGAGCTCAGGAGCGCCGTGGTCCCGTGGTTAGTGTGAGCAGCTACGGCACTTGAGGAACTTGAACCAAGGACCTTTCGTTCCGCAGTTGCTCACGCTCACCACGGGACCACGGCGCTCCTGAGCTCACACTATCCTTGGTGTTGCCTATCTTGCGTATGGACTACTCAGTTTGTATATTTTGCTTATTTTTTTCGTAGTTCCACACAACTTCTTCCTGTTTTCTCGGTTGATCTGTGTTCAGTTTTTCAAGGCCTATCCATTGTGCCAACTTATAACTAAATCTGAGGTGGGTGCGATGGGGAGGTTCCCTTGTAAGATTTGTTAACAGAGATATGTGTAATTTGATGATTTGCATTGATGTTGGATTAATGAAGTTAGATAATACTTGCTGTTTAAGTCTCATTGTTCGTGAATCAATTGTGAGTAATGTAACTTCAATTCCAGAATGAGATTTTCACTCTGCAGCGGAGTGTGCGCTGATATGAAACTTCCTGGCAGATTAAAACTGTGTGCCCGACCGAGACTCGAACTCGGGACCTTTGCCTTTCGCGGGCAAGTGCTCTACCACATGAGCTACGGAAGCACGACTCACGCCCGGTACTCACAGCTTTACTTCTGCCAGTATCTCGTCTCCTACCTTCCAAACTTTACAGAAGCTCTCCTGCGAACCTTGCAGAACTAGCACTCCTGAAAGAAAGGATACTGTGGAGACATGGCTTAGCCACAGCCTGGGGGATGTTTCCAGAATGAGATTTTCACTCTGCAGTGATGGACACACGTCCAGATCATCCGCTCTCAAAATTCTGCCAGCCTACTTACAATAGTTACCCACAAAAGCTCACTAACAAAGTTTCAAGAGCCATTATTAAGTGAAGAATATAGTGATATGTTATAACCCTCCACGTATTACTCCCGTAGAAACCACGAAGACGTGATTAGAATAATTACAGTGCACACTGCCATAACGATCATGTGGAGAAATGTTTTGTGGATCGAAGAAATTTCCTGGCCGATTCATACTCACGTTGATAAAGTTAAGGCAACCATTATATTCAGTTAACATAAAGAAAGAGGGTTTTATAATTTCAGACAATTAAATTCAGATCAAAGATTCTGACAGCCCAGGAAGTTACAAATCGAATGATCACAGTCACTGGTCGACTGTATTTATATTATTCAAGTCGATAAGCTTAATATGCAAATGTCTCCCAATAAATCATTACCCATTAAGTTCTTCTGAAACTGCCATTGTTATGTGGAAGGGTCACATTATCTGAATAATTACGTTATTTATTTATTATTTATTTACGTTTTATGGCCTTCATTGGACCACTCTAGCCAACTTTATACAAAGAATTTTTCAGTTTCCTTTCAGCCCAGTATTCTTCTTTCTCTCGGATCTCATCCTTCTTTCTTCATCGGAAATCACCCTGTTTGTTGATTCTCGTTTGCAGTCTGGTATGTTTGTCTGTGAGTTTCCTGATTTTGTCAGTTTTGTTTCTCAGGCCTTCCAATGTAGTCTGTAGCTCATCCATATCTTCCTTGATTTCTGTAATCCACTTAATGTTGCAGTTGCTATTCCACAATTTTTCTATTGTTCTCCTGACAATCCTGTTCTTTGGTGTTCTGATTAGATGTCCGAAAAATGAAATGTGTTTCTTCCTGATTGTACTCGTTAACGGTTCTATTTCCTTGTAGACTGTTTTATTTGTGGCTACTCTCCAGTGTCCATCTTCCTGGTACGATTTGTTTATGCACGTTCTGATGATTCTTCTCTCTGTTTTGAGTATTTTGTCTATTTGTGCAGTGTTAGTTGTTCTGAAGATATTTCACTTTCGTATGTTATTTCTGGTTCAGTGACTGTTTTGTAGTGTTTTAATTTTGTTGCTATTGACAGGCTCCTTTTTTATAGGTGTTCTTGGTGATATATTGTGCTCTAGTCAATTTGTTTATTCTGTTATGCTACGTTGGCTTTTCGTTGAGGTTATATATTATGATTTCTCCCAGATATTTAAATTTATCTACAATTTTCATTTCTTGGTTTCCTATGGCAATTTTGTTTATGAGTGGTGGGTCAGTTAACATGATGTCTTTTTTTTTTCAAAGGATATTCCAAGATCAATTTTCTGTGCTATTTCCTGTAGTGAGCTGACTTGTTGTTTGGTTTCCTGAATACTGTTGAACGAGAGAGCGAGGTCATCAGCAAATCATAGACAATTTAAACTTATGTTGTCTTTGGGTCTTCCAATTTTGATGTTCTTTGGGTAAATCTTGTACAGTTCCCTCATTATGTATTCTAAAGCACAGTTGAACAGCAGGGGTGCCAAGCAATCTCCTTGCCTTATACCTGTTATTATGATGACTGACTCAGACAGTTCCTCCCTGAACTTGACTTTTTTTTGATACAGTGATGGTTAAGGTGAGTTCTATCAATCTCATTAATTTTGTATGGAGCCCGAAATTTCTTAAGATATTTAACATTGAACGTCTATGGATACAGTCATATGCTGTTTTAAAGTCCACTAAAGTTATTACAAGAGGTTTAATTCGTTTCCTGTAATATGCTATTGCTAATTTTAAAGTGATGATCTGTTCTTCACAGCTTCTCCAAGGTCTGAAGCCTCCTTGGTATTCACCTAATTCTTCCTGTAGTTGCTCTTTCATCCTCTTGTATAGGACTCTCGAGAAAAACTTGTATGTGCAGTCTAAGAGAGAGATACCTCTGTAATTATCTGGGATTCTTTTATCTCCTTTTTTGTTTAGTGGGTGGATTATGGGTGTGGTCCAATGTTTCCAGATTTTTGTTAGGACTATGTTTAAGGATGTTCGAACTGTATCACTGGCATATTTCCACATTTCTGCAAAAACTTGGTTTTCTCCGCATGCCTTATAATTTTTCATCTCTCTGAGTGCCGTTTCCACCTCTTGGATTGTTGGAGGATTTATGAGATCATGTGGAGTCTTGACGGGTGTGTCTGTATTAACTGCTAAAAGTTTCTGGGGTTCTTCACAATTCAAAAGTTTACTAAATGCTTCTGCCATGATTTCGGCATTTTCCTTGTCATTGTGCGCCATTTCTCCATCCTCCCTTTTCAGCATTATCGTGGGAGGGGCAAATTTTTGTAATTGTCTTCCAAACATTTTGTAAAAGTCTCTGGAATAGGTTTTATAGTAATTTTCTTCTATTGAGGCGATTAGATCTTTCTGGGATTCTCTCTTAGTTTGATTGATAATTTTTGTGAACTTTTTCCTGATAATTTTGAGGTTGGTTACATTTTCTTCTGTTTTGTGTGTTTGAAATTTTAACCATGCATGATGTCTTTCTTCATGAATTTTGTCACATTCTGAGTTCCACCCGACATGTCTTTTACGTGGGTTCAGTGAGGCCAAATTTTCTGCTTGTTGCTTCAGAATCTGAACCAGTTCTTCTAAATTATCTGTCAGTTTTATGTTTTGTGTGACTTCTCTATATTTATCATTTCTAATTAACTGGTGGGGCTCGAAGTTTCTCTTTCGTTTATTGCATTTTGGTTTCTTTTTTAGTTGTGTGAACTTAATTTTGATTTTGACAATGTAATGATGTGAACCTGTATCTACCCCTCTCAATACTTTAACAATGTAGATTTCTCTGTGGAGGAATTTGTCCACAAATACATGATCCAGCTGCCATTCTCCTTTTCTCCAATCGGGATGTTTCCCAGTTTTAAGTTTGTTTGCCCTCCTTTTGAAGTATTTGGACTTTGAGATCTTTGGCCATTCTTATTTGTTTCTTTATGTGGAGCCCAACAAAAAAAAATGGTTCAAATGGCTCTGAGCACTATGGGACTCAACTGCTGTGGTCATAAGTCCCCTAGAACTTAGAACTACTTAAACCTAACTAACCTAAGGACAGCACACAACACCCAGCCATCACGAGGCACAGAAAATCTCTGACCCCGCCGGGAATCGAACCCGGGAACCCGGGCGTGGGAAGCGAGAACGCTACCGCACGACCACGAGATGCGGGCATGTGGAGCCCATTTCCCAATGATATCCCAGTATTCCTTTTCTCTTCCGAGCAGAGCATTGAAGTCCCCTAACAGGATCTTAATATTGTTAATATTTACTTGGTTTATTGTTTGGTCAAGGAGATCCCAAAACTTTTCCACTTCTTTTCTAGTCTTTGTTAGAAAATTTTTTTTCTTTAGTAGGGACATGGGCATTAATGATGATATAAATTTTGTTGGATGCTTTTAAATTCAAAGTTGCAATTCTAGGGGAGATGGCTTGAAAATTGATAATCGAATCCATTATTTTCACATTGACTATAAACCCAGTTCCAAATTGGGACATTCTTTCGTAACCCTTATTCCAGGTTTCCCATTGTAAATTCTGTAGCCTTGTGATTCGAATGTTTCTTCTGTAGTATTTCTCATTTCCTGGAGTCCTGATAGTAAAATTTTCTGTTTATCTAACTCATCCGTCAAATTCTTTAGTTTTCCTGCCTTAAGTAGAGAATTAATATCATGAGTTGCAATGCAGTTGATCTGACCTTGTTTGATCCTGTTCATATGAACTGGCATAAGAATGGGTGATTGCCAATTCTCCGACTCATTGACGCCTTCTAGGTGGATACCCAGCAAATCCGATGTAGACTTCTGCATTCTTGGACAGGACGGTGGAAATTGTTTCCTAAAAGACATTTCCATGGTTGACTTTCAAAGGTAGTTAACCTTGGGTGGAGCAAGCTCCAATTTACAACTATGGTTGTTAACCGCAGAGGCACAACAAAGATTATGTGATTTTTATTAAAATGCTAATAGGGAAATGGCCGCTGGGAAAAGCCGTTTACCACCAGGTTTTGTTCATGGTCCATGCAGTCGCGGATATAGTTGTTTATGTCCGCGTCGTGGTGTTGGCTCCATGCGAAAAGGGCTATCCTAGATCTAGAAAAGTCCTCGCCTCCTCTATAAAGATGTAAGATTTGTGCAACTATCGTGCAAGGTTGGCAATGGTGATTATTTTTTGTTATGGAAGCTCACTGCCCAAGTTATAAAACTGCTGCAGTCACCGCACTTCGTCTCACTCTGTCCCACACTTTGACATCTCAATCGCTCGATTCGTTTCTTCTCAGCGTGTAGATCATGCAAGATAACAGCATGCTCTAATTTTCGTTACATTGGAGTCATATTAGCAGAGTCCAGGTTTACTTCTAATTCCACAGTGTTGCGAGACCATGGCATCAACAGAGTAAGAACTACGCACGCCTGGGGTCGAAAAAACTTTGGAAATTTGAGGTAAGGACTATGGGACCAAACTGCTGAGGTCATCGGTCCCTAGGATTACACACTAATTAAACTAACTTAAACTAACTTACGCTAAGGACAACAAACACACCCATGCCCGAAAGAGGACTCGAAGCTCCGACGGGAGAAACCGCACGAACCGCGACAAGACGCCCTTAGACCGCACGGCAGCCCCGCGCGGCCCTGGGTTTGATGTTATGATTAGTCACCCACCTAGATGCTGTCGATGTGTTGCTAAGCGCTACGATCTATGCCCCTCTTGCAACGAGTACCTAGAACTGTCATTGGTGGTTAATGACTCCCATTCGGTGTTTGAAAAGTTTTCCCACGAGCGCATTTCAAATTCCAACTAATTTGTTTGTTTCTTACGCTAGCATGGTAGTTAATTGGTCTGCTGCCACGTTGTCGTTCCGTTTATAACATACTGTGGGCTACAGTGGGCAGATCTGGTTCAAATGGATCTGAGCACTATGGGACTTAACATATGAGGTCATCAGTCCCCTAGAACTTAGAACTACTTAAACCTAACTAACCTAAGGACATCACACACATCCATGCCCGAGGCAGGATTCGAACCTGCGACCGTAGCGGTCGTGCGGTTCCAGACTGCTCGGCTGGGCAGATCTCTCTATCTTTATAGCACTTTTACTGCTCTAATAGTTTACAGTGCATGAAAGGTCTATTTCCACTAACCCGTTAATGTAGGTTAGTGACTCCCAAATGGGGAAGCTGCGTTAACTGTCTTTTGCATTGATGAATGTATTAAAATTAAGTAAAAATTTTACTAAATTTTTCTTCTCTGGAAACATCCCACCCGTCCCAGAATATGCAACCAGCACGTTGCGCCATAACACCTGCAATAAAACAAGAAGTTCAAAGTTGCTAAGGTCATTGTGACAGGCGAATTTCTCTGGATGTAAGAAAGCAATTATATTCGAGAAGGGAAGGAAGTATTAGTTAGTGAAGATTTACAGTTTCCTTTCTAATTCAGTGAATGTTTCCCACATAGCTACCTTACACTTCATATGACTTTGTTTCTCAATAATAAGTCTGCTTCCTTTGAATTTACTGTACAGCTCCCTCTGTTTTAGTAGTAACTTCCTAATATTGTTTATAAACTATGCTGGATCTGTTCATTCCCTTAGTATCTTCCACGACACAAACTTATCTAGCACAAAGCCTAGAGTACTTCTGAACTGGTGCCATACGTTAGCCACATTCTCCTCCCGAGAGGTGAATGTCTGCTACTAGTCTCTCACTTAGTGTACAACCATTGTCCTATTGCTCCTTTTTAAGCAGAAATATCTATACAACTTTCTTAATTGTATGGTCAACACACCAGCCTGGTTAAAATTACTTCATAGTTGACGTCCGTCATTTGCTGCTACAACGTTGCCACATCGGGTGCCAGTTGCCGCATGGTTATTGGCTATAGCTGGTAAACAATAGAAAACAACGAAAAAGAGGAAAAAGTACAAGAATAACTGCACAAAGAAGTGACTCGTCGTATACTGACGAACTGGCCACAGTACTGAACGTGTGAGAGCACCTTTACTTACGTGTACAGCTACGTTGACAGCGACTGGAATGAGATACGACGAGAACGCGAGATGCTCTGTTGACAGCTGATTTTAATTGACTAATGACTGAATTGTTGACCCCACCACAGTCTCGTGATATGCACTGTATCCCGGTGAATGGCGGTCAACAATTTGCAGCAGAACCATTCATTACGCTCGCATTTTTTTTTACGGCGATTGAACTAACCTCTGCGGCCAAACTCGACAGAAATCAGCGCCAAAAGCACACTGTAATTTTTCGCTGTCATTGGTTACAATAACTATCCTCACACTGGCTTCAGTTACTGACGCGTTGCAGTTTATAGGTTACAGCCGACAGAGGCACACAACGTAGAAATAAGGTATACTGTTTAAAAGTCAGGAAACTTTTTGTATAAATGTCTCCATCGACTGGTAGCTGCAGGCAGCCGACTTGTCTGAAAGAGAGTAGATACTACTCATTTCAGAGTCACTGGAACTTTCCGAAGCGTAAGAGCGACTGAAAAAAATAATATTTTCCGTAATACTATATTCTAGAAGTCCCACGCTTCGTCAGTTACGCGCTTCGTATGCATCACAACAGCCCTCTAGTCCACTTTGGTGACATTTTCCAGGCCCTGAATATTCAGTTTCTCAACTTCAGTCGAAGAAAACCTTTTACTTTCGCGAGCAACATATCCTTTCGCTTACGCCCAAATAAGTTCATTTGCGCTAGAGTTGCAGTGATAAGATGTAGTTATGTGTCCGTATTTATAAGCTACCTCGTCGATAACGAACGTTGGGAATTGTGTCTTATGAAGTGACGAGAGTTCTAATAATTTTACTTTTTCTGTGTATCATCCACAGTAACTTCGTGTTGTAACTGCTGCATAACGTCTTTATTTCGGAAGAACAGGATTGGTGTCTCATCCTTTAAAAGTGAATGGTATGGATCAATACCAAGAAGAATAACTGATGGATTTTATGAACTTGGTAACAACCTAACTGCGAACAAATTAAAAAATGTTTGATGTTATGTTCCATCATGGAACTCTGAAATTTCCTCCAATCTCAAAAGCAGGTGACAGTCAGGAAGTCCGCAGCTCGAGGTCGTGCGGTAGCGTTCTCGCTTCCCGCGCCCGGGTTCCCGGGTTCGATTCCTGGCGGGGTCAGGGATTTTCTCTGCCTCGTGATGACTGGGTGTTGTGTGATGTCCTTAGGTTAGTTAGGTTTAAGTAGTTCTAAGTTCTAGGGGACTGATGACCATAGATGTTAAGTCCCATAGTGCTCAGAGCCAGCCACAGTCAGGAATAAAGTCATGGTAGGTCCCGCAAGAAAAAGAATAATTCTTCCATCTTTGCCAGTGGCGAGTGGTATACTTTCTACTTTATCGTCACTCCAACCTATCGTATGACGTGCGTTCACTAATGCTTCATCCATCAAAACAATGATCTGGAAATTAATGTCTTTTATTTCATTCAAAAATCTGCATCGCCATGCGGCTGTGTCTGCTCGTGGCATCAACATTTTACGGCCTGAAATATTTTTCCATTTAAAACATAAACCCTACGGAATCAATCGCAATGACAATTGCTGCCTTCATCCATTTTGGCCTCACGCAGTGTCGTACGAAGCTTATGTCCTGTAGGCCGATATCTGTTATGATAATTGTATAAGTGGCGCAAATCGCTTCTTGTGCGAAATGATGCAGATACTGAATACTTCTCTTTTTTCCTGCTTATGAAGAGAAAAGGATCCTGCTTCACTTCTTTCCTCCTCGTATTTTTATTTACCAATTCGAAGGACAATCGGTTCACTGAACTTAATCGCGGCTGCGGTTCGCACAACTATTTTCAAAGCCGGTAACAGAGGTCCCCCATCTCCCAGTCAAAGTAATCCCGCACATTGCACACATGTTGTCGCGATTCTCCTTTGAGCACAACTTTTTCCCGGTTTTCTTTCCAGATGTGTTTGCATCCCGAATCCTGGATGGGCCCCTTTTCTTTCGCATTTCATCAGATATGTCAGCAACGCCAATAACAACACACGCAGAACTATAGTAACGAAATACACACGTTTTATACACAGCACTAGCCAAACAATGGAAGTGAAGTGATCATGTCTTGTGGCAGTTTGGCAACGAGGAACAGTCTGGGAGTGACGTTGAGCGCTCTAATTGGAGGAAGGCAGCTCAAACGCTTGAAGTTCTTACTATCAAGTAATTTTAATCAGACTATAGGGTACAGTGGCACTTTAAACGTTTTGCGGCCGTTAACATCTACGCATGCACTGACCGAATCGGAAAGGTCGGGTCTTTTGCCATCAGATCTAATATCGTTTACGCGCAGATGAACTGCAGAGAAAATTGATCGACGAAACGGTTTAGAGAAGTTTCACAAGAATATTTTTCCCGGTCTCTAGCTATCGATTAGTACATCTCCTGGTTCACGCTGGACGACAGAAATTTCGCCCTATCAGTAATGCACCATCGGATATTTTTCATCTGTTATTTTTCAAACTTTCCCTGAAGCAATTCGTCACTTCGGTTACTATCTTCTCTTCATCCAGATGCTGACTCTGAATTTATCTCGTAAGACATTACCGCGTTTCTTTGCGGCAATAAATGCGCCACTAAGAATGGATCCACATCTTTCTTGTATGTAAAAGAAAATGAGATTCTCGTCCAGGCTGTGAAGGCGTAAGGGATGTCGACCGGCCGCCGTGTCGTCCTCTGCCAAGTGCCATCAGGTGGATGTGATATGAACGGGCACGTGGTGAAAACACCGCTCTCCCGGCCGTTGTACAACTTTCCTGACCTTGGAGCCGCTACTTCTCAATCAATTCGGTCTTCAGTTGGCATCTTATAGGATGAGTGCACACCCTACCGGTAGTCCCACCAAGGAAAAATCCTAAGCAGCCCCGGGAATCGAACCTGGGTAATCCGCATGGCAGCTATCTGCGCTGATAACTTTTTTGTTTGCTGTTTTTCGATCTGTTTCTTAATCTTTTTGGCCTCAATTTTTCTGTTCTGATATCGTATGACACCTTTCCAAAGCCATCGATGAGAATATCAGTGATTTTTTTATTACAGAGTGTGACCCGTCTCTCGACCGGACACGCCGAGCTAACGTGCTGGGACCACTCAGCTACTTTGACGGACCATGTATTATGTCTACCGGTACCGTTCGAAATTTAAGATTTCTCTGCTATTTTTTCTGGTTTAGCCAAATTCTTGTTCAAAATATAACGATTGCACTTATTAGCATTAATGTTGTGAGAGTAATTACGCTATCTTACACTGAACACTTCTGCAGTCAACTTACATGAGGATTTTCTTTACTGGCCTACAATAACGCGTATTCCTCTTTATAATAATTACTGGCGACGTGTGAGTTATTTTGTTGTCTTAATCACAGAATTGTTCAAATGTATGTGAATTCCTAAGGGACCAAACTGCTGAGGTCATCGTTACCTAGATTTACACACTACTTAAACTAACTTATGCTAAGAATAACACACACACACCCATGCCCATGGGAGGACTCAAACCTTCGGCGGGAGGGGCGGTTCATCCCGTTGACTTCAAAAGTAACTAATTAAATATATCATAAGTCACTCTCCTCAGAAAAGAGCAAATTAGGAAGCAAGGCCACATATCATTAGATGGGCATTTAAAGCACATTAAAATTAAGAAAACAGTTCATGGACATAACATACCAGCTAAATATCCGGTGCTGCTCTGGTAAACTATGTATTTATTTCAAGCTTTCATCACTCCACCTCCTCCTCCCTCCACCTCCGTCCATCCCCTCCTCCCCCCTCTCTTCCTCTTCCCCCATCTCTTTGTGCATTTCCTCCTTCCCCCTGCCTATCTTCTAATCCTTTCGTTCTCCCTATCAACCTCCTCCTGCCGCTGTTTCTATCCATCTCAGACTCTCCCCTCTGTCCACATCATCCTCCCTGCCCCTCTCTCTGTTTCCCTCCTGCACCCTCAACGGACTGTCCACCTCCTCTTGCCTCTCTGTCTGTTCATCTCCTCCCCTCCTCTCTCCTCTCACCTCCTCCTCCCCCTCCCCCTTGTTATCTCCTCTTCCACTTCTCTGTCCATCTCCTCCTCCCCCTACCTCTATCCACCTCATGCTGTCCCCTTTCTCTGTCCAAATCCTCCTTCTCTCCTCTTTGTCTACCTCCTCCACCCCCAGCTGACTGCCCATCTCCTCCTGCCCCTCTCTCTCCTCATTTTCTTCTCCCTCCCCTCTCTGTCCATCTCTTCCTCCTTCTACTCTCTGTCCATCTCCTCCTTCCCCCCCCCCTCTCTCCCTCTCTCTCTATCTCTCTCCATCTCCTCCACTCTCCCCCCTTCTCTGTCCATCACGCCCACCCCAATATGTTGTTGGTGGTTCTTACACCCCGAGTATCTCTTTGCCTATAGCAAGTAATATGCCTACGAAGGTTGACAGAAACTGATATAGGTGTTTAGGCGGATACTGTCACCTGCAGCTTCCCCTGTGCACTCACATGTCACATGTATTTCACGCACATTTAACGTACTTTCTATATATTTGTAAGCACATTTCACCTGTATCTCTAGCGAATAGCGCCCTGCAGTTTCGTTTTCAAGGAACTCAACGTTCATGACGTCATATCTCCTTAATCACATCTCGTACAATCACATAATATTGCAGGTACATTTAGAGGCATATGTGGACACTGTCTGCGAAATATATTGCAAATTGAATAAGTAGGAAATAAATAGGTCATGCATGAAAGAGAAGTTTTCAACGCATCACAGAGTTTATGACGACATGTATCCTGAAATACACTCCTGGAAATTGAAATAAGAACACCGTGAATTCATTGTCCCAGGAAGGGGAAACTTTATTGACACATTCCTGGGGTCAGATACATCACATGATCACACTGACAGAACCACAGGCACATAGCCACAGGCAACAGAGCATGCACAATGTCGGCACTAGTACAGTGTATATCCACCTTTCGCAGCAATGCAGGCTGCTATTCTCCCATGGAGACGATCGTAGAGATGCTGGATGTAGTCCTGTGGAACGGCTTGCCATGCCATTTCCACCTGGCGCCTCAGTTGGACCAGCGTTCGTGCTGGACGTGCAGACCGCGTGAGACGACGCTTCATCCAGTCCCAAACATGCTCAATGGGGGACAGATCCGGAGATCTTGCTGGCCAGGGTAGTTGACTTACACCTTCTAGAGCATGTTGGGTGGCACGGGATACATGCGGACGTGCATTGTCCTGTTGGAACAGCGAGTTCCCTTGCCGGTCTAGGAATGGTAGAACGATGGGTTCGATGACGGTTTGGATGTACCGTGCACTATTCAGTGTCCCCTCGACGATCACCAGTGGTGTACGGACAGTGTAGGAGATCGCTCCCCACACCATGATGCCGGGTGTTGGCCCTGTGTGCCTCGGTCGTATGCAGTCGTGATTGTGGCGCTCACCTGCACGGCGCCAAACACGCATACGACCATCATTGGCACCAAGGCAGAAGCGACTCTCATCGCTGAAGACGACACGTCTCCATTCGTCCCTCCATTCACGCCAGTCGCGACACCACTGGAGGCGGGCTGCACGATGTTGGGGCGTGAGCGGAAGACGGCCTAACGATGTGCGGGACCGTAGCCCAGCTTCATGGAGACGGTTGCGAATGGTCCTCGCCGATACCCCAGGAGCAACAGTGTCCCTAATTTGCTGGGAAGTGGCGGTGCGGTCCCCTACGGCACTGCGTAGGATCCTACGGTCTTGGCGTGCATCCGTGCGTCGCTGCGGTCCGGTCCCAGGTCGACGGGCACGTGCACCTTCCGCCGACCACTGGCGACAACATCGATGTACTGTGGAGACCTCACGCACCACGTGTTGAGCAATTCGGCGGTACGTCCACCCGGCTTCCCGCATGCCCACTATACGCCCTCGCTCAAAGTCCGTCAACTGCACATACGGTTCACGTCCACGCTGTCGCGGCGTGCTACCAGTGTTAAAGACTGCGATGGAGCTCCGTATGCCACGGCAAACTGGCTGACACTGACGGCGGCGGTGCACAAATGCTGCGCAGCTAGCGCCATTCGACGGCCAACACCGCGGTTCCTGGTGTGTCCGCTGTGCCGTGCGTGTGATCATTGCTTGTACAGCCCTCTCGCAGTGTCCGGAGCAAGTATGGTGGGTCTGACACACCGGTGTCAATGTGTTCTTTTTTCCATTTCCAGGAGTGTATGTGTAGCATAATGATATAATTTAACTAGTACATTCAATGGTATATTTGAAAACTGTCTGAAAACTGTTTCCTGAATAGAACTAGTAGTAAAGAGGTGATAATTTAAAATGTCGTGCCTGATGCGGCAGTTTTCTGCATTAACACTGAAAATGTAATAAGAGATATATATTTTTCTTTGATCATTTTGTAGTTGGTATCATCGAGAAGAAGTTTAGTTAAGACTTGAAGTTATCTGTAAAGTCTGTTGCAAGTCACTAATTGCTCTGATCTTCAAGTACTGGATCAATGAATTCTGGGTATATGCACGTCGTGAGATACATGAGATACACTTTTTTCTTCATCTCCATCCCTTTGAGAGCTTGGTGGTTCTTACTCCAACAGTGGTCCTTTCCAGACAGTAAGTGATATGTGTACGAACTTTGGTTGAAATCAGCCCTGTGGTTTAGGAGATGTGGCACACACATACGTATATTTTTCAGTATGTATGGGTCTTACAATATCGATAAATTACTTGAGGAGGATGTGATCTTCACTAGCATACATTATACAGCATAATGATCGAAAACCATGAATTTTTCTTTATTCTGTAATATGGCAACTGCATATGAATCAACTATTAATTATTCAACTGCAAATATGAAAGAGCTTCATGAAGAGTTTAGAACGGGTGTCGGAAAGTTCCAAAATATCATCCTTAATCCTGAAAAATCTGACTGTATGCTACTTCGTTACTGGGCTATTCAAATGGGAACAACGGACAAAGTGGCACAGCGATTAGCGCACTAGGCCCGAGTAGGAGAAGAGCGGAGATCAATTTTGTGCGACCATCTACAATTACGATTGTGTCCAAAATTAAAGCAACGAACTGAGATTCCCTCGCCCTCACGATATAATCCAAAAAATTTTCAACAGATGTCCGTACCGTGTTCTGCACGGAAGATGGCATTCCAGTCAACGGACAACCACGCCAACGCTAACCTCAGAGCACCTATCAAAAGGAGGTAGTGTTTGCCGGGTAGTCCCACATCCACAATCACTGTAGACACCCACAAACAGTGCTGTGTGGTACAGAAAAGTCTCCTACCAGGCTCTCTGCGGTGTAGGGCCATAGGAAGAATGGAAGCAGGACAGTCGCAAACTAACGTGGCCCGGTTGCTAATGTGAACCGCTCTACTGTTTCTCGGATGTGGCGACAGTTTTTAGAGACAAAAGCTGTATCCTGAAGACCACGGCCCGGCCCACCATGTGTGACACTGGAAAGGGAGGACCGTTATTTGGCTGTAAGGGCACGACGGTACTTTCCTATTACTACACGGCAACTGGCATCTCACCTGGCAGCATTCATTGGATAGGTTGTATCGATGCAAACGATGTACAGAAGGCCTCATCACAGTGGCCTTTACTGTCGGAGACCTGCTGCATGTGCACCTCTGACGCTTCTTCACAGAAAGAAACGTGTACAGTGGAGTCGTCAACATTCCACATGGAAGGTCGGAAACAGTGGGCCAATGTTCTTTCCACAGATGAGTCCCGATATGATCTGGAAACTGATTCTCGACGGATTTGCATCTAGAGGGATTTCGGGACCCAAAAGCCATAGAAAGAGACCGATATCGAGGACCATACCTAATGGTGTGGACACCACTCGAACACCTCTCCATGAAACTGTGCGGGTGAATCGGTAAGGTTTAACTGCTGTCAGATAACATGACGAGATCAGTTTTTGCGAGGTGCTGTGAGCCCAGACTTCATATTGATGGACTATAGTGCTCGGTCTTATAGAGCACGAGTGATTGACGTTTTCTTGGAAACGGAAGACATTGCACGCACGGAGTGGCTTGCTCGCTCCCCCCATTTGCATGTCGGGGATGCACTAGGGAGACGAGTTGCATCACATAAGAGTCAACCAACCACTCTCCGAGACATGCGAGCAGCTCTGCGGGAAGAATGGGTGTTATTGCCTCAGGATGAGATTGATGACATCATTCACAGCATGCCCCGTCGTCGACAGGCCTGTACTGCTGTCAGAAGTGGTCACACTCCATTGTATTGCATTGTATGTTAACCGGGGGCCTAGAAACGACGGAGAGGCTCCGTCCCCGCCGAAGCCGCAGTGGTCCACAACCCCACGACGACTACCGCAGTCCACTTTGCCCCTCCGCCGCCCCACACCGAACCACTCTTTTCAGAGTTATGGTCACACCCCATACTGAGTACATTAACCAGTTGTCGGAATGTGTGTGCTAATCCGTTAAGTTAAAAAAAATGAACATATTTGTCTACCTTTAAGCATATTGCAGATGTTTACGTTTCGTATTCTTTACATTTTTCCACTTTACTATCACGTGTTCGTACTGTTTTGTGGGAAAATACATGCAAGCTTGCGAAATTTCCATTTGTTGCTTTAATTTCGGACACCAGTGTACGTTTCTCGTGCTTCCCACTAAATAATTCAGCCGATTACCAGAAGGCTTCCTTTAAGATGGATATGTCAGATGTCATTCCGAATCTTTATTACATCCAAGCTTTTGCTGTGTCGCCAATGATTTTCATGTCAACGGGAGGTTAAATAATAATATAATTTCTAATTTATTGGTGATCCATAATGTATTATTTTAAATAATTAATAGCGATATCCGAACTTCTTGAACATGACATAGTCCATAATTCAGCAGACGACTTGATGATCCGTCTCCAATACTAAAGCTTTTGTTACAGCTACATTTTGTATTCAGTTACATCAGTCTCAGTATTTTTAGAAAATCAATTACGACATCTTTCCGAAACGAGATTTGAGCCGTGTTTCATAAAATAATCATGTGTTTAGTCTAGTATCACGATACATATAGATCTTTGCAAATAGCAGAAAATAGAAGTATAATGTTCCACACGATATCTTCAGAATGCTGACTATATCTGTCAATAAAACTTCTTTTCGCATCCAAGAGAGGAATTACCTAACCATTGTTTATAGTAGTTACTGCCAGTGCTGTTGGGAACTAAATGAAATAGTGTGACATGAAAAGCCTGAATGAAGTAATACTACGATTAACCCACTAGACTCTCGTTTGTGTCTCAGAGTTTTAATCGTTGTTGGGCTATCCTAATTTGTGTTCTGTCAGATCCCAAATTTCTGTCTGATTCTTGAGCAGTCACATCCTGAGCTTCATTTCTTATAACTCCGTTGTCGGAACATGTTGATTTTCACTCCTCCTCCTCGCATTTCCTCAAACACAAAGAGCTATGGCGAAGTCAGCGTAAAGACTTGGTGAGATGCACTTCCCGCCACACTGCTCACTCTGTATCTGCCTTAGGAATCGCCTCTATCTGTATACTGTGTGATTTTGCACCATAGTTGCGTCCAGTTAGTTGTCGCCAAATAGTATTCGCATCGGGCGATGCCTTTAAGGCCGACCAGTGCTCTGCGGAAACGACATGCCGTATTCAGACCGCTTCCTGGTGAATAGACTTCTGATGTGGATTATTCAAATTCTTGAGCCCCTCCTTCTGCCCCCCACCCCTCACCACACACCTTCTCGAGAAATTAGATGACATACAATGACCTCCTTCGGAGCAGTTTTTGTTTCTCTACTGAAATTAAATAGTTTTCGCTGAGCCGTACCAGCCAGTTAACAGGAAAGCTTCCTTATTTCCTTATTACGAAGTTCACTTAAAGAACTGGCCTGTCAAAAGTGCTTTTGTTATCTTCTTTCTTTGTGAAACTTCCATCTGGGCCCTTATGTAAAACATAAATCATTGGCAATATATTAACAACAACAACAGTGGAGATGCCGTTGAGCGCTATAATTAAAAAATTAATTAACATGTTGAAAAACAAACTGATTAACCAGCAGTTGGTAGTGCCTTCTTTCGTCTTTATCTCCAAGCAGAAGAGCCATGCTTCCTCCCACATAACACGTTATTTTATACGATAGAGTGACATCTTTGAATCAAGATCCCAGTGATATCACTCGTTAAGTGCATTGTCAGTCTCAAAACCCCAGCAATACATATGGATATACAATGAATATGCAGTACCAGGTGGTTGACCTACAGGTATATTGAACTTCGGAAAAATCGCTCTTGATATCACCAAGGCATCCAACAAAATGAATAAGTGGATATCGTATCAAATGACGCGATGCACTACAGGCACTTGCTTATCCCCTATTTCAAGTCATCGGACTACGTTCCCGGACTTACAAGGGCATGCATATGCATACCGTTAACGTATGGAAACAAAGATGGATGAAAAAACGACGGCATAGTGCCTATTGGGACCATAATATGCCAGCTGGTTACCGCAGAGGATGGAAAGATGACACCCAACGTGCGTCATAAGGAAGTGCTCCCACCAAAAAAATTATCCAACCATCTCTACAGACCCGGCTTAGTCGCTCAGCAAGTCACTTTGCGCAAGAGATTAAATAAGTTGAAATACCAAATCTCTATCAATTCAAAATGGTTCAAATGGCTCTGAGCACCATGGGACTTAACATCTGAGGTCATCAGTCCCCTAGAACTTAGAACTACTAAAATCTAACTAACCTAAGGACATCACACACATCCATGCCCGAGGCAGGATTCGAACCTGCGACCATAGCGGTCGCTCGGTTCCAGACTGAAGCGCCTAGAACCGCTCGGTCACTGTGGCCGGCTCTCTATCAGTATCACCTCTATTCTCGCAACAGAAAATACAAAAACTTACAGAACCATCACAGATTTTTTAAAAGATTGTAACCTGTACGTATAATTTACTGTATTACCACGGAGAGCTTCTTACCATCCCATGGACTGTAAGGTGATTGTATTATGTCTACGCACTGCTTGAGCGCTACCTTACTGAAGCCACTGTACAATTAGAACGGTATGTCATTTCAGAGATAATTAAAGTATTCAACAGTGTGTGTTAACTATGATGTCTTCACATATTTTTATTACCAGATAAGCCATTACATAATAACATACTGGCTGCACTGAATGTACACCAAGTACTAATAAATAAAGAAAGTGCATAATGAAATATTATATGGGAACAGAACCATCGGAGGAATGACATTCAAGTATTCCGTATCAGATAGGCAAACTCCAAGATAACACTTCGTAACTGAACCACAGCTCCAAGAATTCCATCAATTTCTTGAAGCGCGTGAAGACGTTTGCTTCCATCACACAGGATTGTTTTTACAATGATTCATGTTTTCAATTAACAAATGTTGCCTGCACGATGGGTAGTCCGGCGGATTGGACACGCCGTCAATCAGCCGCGCTCCGGGCGCCGCGCCGAAACCAAACAGGAATCTCTCGCCTAATCACCCGCTCCGTAAAATACCCTATACTCTTATTGGTCTCCATTCAGATTTCAATTGGCCATCGTGCTTACGAATCGCAATACAAACAACTTTTCTTTTTTCCTTTAGGACAGAGAGCCAACTGTCAGCTCGGAACTGTTATCGAGGGACGTAATTTCAAAATCCGAATTTCAATTCTAATTTTAAAATTTTCTTCTCCGTATCTGGTTTTTCAACTTTGTTTCCAGATATACTTTGTCTTCTTCTCAGTCTTAGTTTCCGACATAAGCTGCAATGATTGTCCGATTGAGGTGGTGAACTCGGAGACTAATTAGAGTTCTGTTCACCGTACGGTTATTAAATTTTAGGTTTTCGGAGCTTTAAATCAGTGAGGCAAAAGCCCGAATAATTTCTCTGTAAAGGATTCACCGATTTCCACCACCAGTCCGAACTTGTGCTCCATCTCTAATAATTATGCCATCGACGGGACATTGAACCCCATTGTTCCAGTTTCCTTTGTAATGTTTCACGAATCCGTTTCCGTTTCCAGATAACATAACTATTCTAAATTAAAAACTATCCTTCCCTCCTGAAAAATGAGACTCTATTTCGGACTGGAAAAAATATTTTATTCACATTTAATTATTTCAGAAATGAATGCTGAGTGAATGTAAACTTTCCCGACGTATACTACCCGTTAAAAAATCTCTGGTTTTCAGCTATAGGCTGCACTCGAATCGAATTTATGGGTAGGCATACTTGATCCGTTTTGCATACCAGCCACATGAAGTTGGTGTTCTCAGAAATAAACACATGTGCTTCATTTAGGCTGTGCCCATCAGTGCTGATTCGTGTGTCCGTCCTAGATTTATAAGTAGAATGTGTTCTCCCCAGTGTTTAGAGCCGATGAATCTGCGGCCACATTCACATGGCCAACAAGAAGTTGACGATCGACCCAACAACGAAGATGAAAACAACTCAGATCTACCTAAAGTAGTGAAGCAGCGGCTGTATTCTAGGGTGCCAGTAACAACATACCTGTATCGACTTCTCACAATCCATAATCTGCTGATAGTACTCAAAACCATTAACTCACCTATGCATGGACTCATCAGATACCTAGCAACCCTAATAAAGCCCGTTGTCGAACACTGCAGTCACCATATGAAGAAGTTGGCCGGTTTCGTGAGAGTACTCCAGCGCACGTGACTGCAAAGGGATAACCTGATGGCATGCCAGCGAACTTCGATGATACATCGCTCTTCATGAAAGTGTTCTTCTAGTCTTCTTCGCACTGCTGACCCATCACTTCGCTACGGTCGCGGATTCGAATCCTGCCTCGGGCATGGATGTGTGTGATGTCCTTAGGTTAGTTAGGTTTAATTAGTTCTAAGTTCTAGGCGACTGATGACCTCCGAAGTTAAGTCGCATAGTGCTCAGAGCCATTTGAACCCATCACTTCACCCCGTAATCAGTAAAACTGAACATGGCCTCATCGTTATCTACATCACGTTCAATGAGGAGTAGCCATGTAATCCTTACTGTCCCCTGGTTTTGCTCATTCCTACAGGAACGTTTAGAGAAGGTGGCACTTCCAGCTGCGCTCTTGAAACCCAAGCACCTCTTCCGCTTGTAGATTGTTGGCTTTGTTGGACTGGGAAAAGCGAGATGTTCTGCTTGTCACCGTTTCCATTCCATAAGATTAAAATTATCTTACTTGTTAATTTTCAGCTCCCTGGACTGTGGAGACATCGGACGTCTTCTCGTACAGCACGTAATTCAATCAGGGAGTTAAAATATTTACTTACTGAAGCTAGCAGAGGCAGAGTACAGGCCAGTAACAAACAGGCAGCTACAATTAAATGAGTTATACTCTTGACGACACAGAATTCAAGGCAGTGTTCTTACATAAAAGCGAGAACTTCTAGTCCACGAATTTGGATTACACATAAGTCGCAGGATTGCTGGGGGGCTATGATAACCTGTCCAGTCCATAGAGAGGGTATCGTTCAGAAAAGGAGGTATGAACCTCGGAAATTTGAGTCCACGAGCAAACCTAATGAGCCATGAGAAGATACATGATGTGAGTACGCAGACAGGAGCAGCGAGACAAAGCTTACTGCTCTAACATTGATGAAACCGTAATGCCGAATTCTCTTAGTCACGCTCTGACTTGCTAGGAGCATTCTGTCGCGAATGTCTTGACAAAAGCTGAACGTAACAGGGTATGATTGCTTCCAAGAGGTCGATGGAAACACATGTATAACTAAAATGGCGGCAACAACGGCTCTAATGCTATACACGAAGTGATGTCTACCAAGAACTGCAACAAACATGCAATGAGAGGGCTGGCACCAGTAGTTCTGCTACGTTGGACGCCGTGCAACTGTTTGCTTCTACCGACTGAAAAAGGTTCGTGTAACCATCTTGACTTGGGATTGCCATACAGATGGTCGCTACGCTTTTTCGCCGAGGGCATTTCGGCCTGCCCAACCCTGTCCTGGGATGGCGCCAGTTCTCTAAACACAGGGGGGCGGGGAATGGGGGAGGGAGGGGGGTCCCTCCACGCCGCCATTGTCTTGGCTCCAATTTAAAACTAACAGCTACTAGACCTTCTGGGAATTTACTCCATCTTGACTATTATAGGACTCAAATGATTGGTGATCACTAAAATTCCACGGCCACCACCATTCGATAGTCCTGTATTTAGGCAAGCTATGTGTGGTTTCAGTTGACTTGTTAACATTCCTTTTAATGTATAAATATGAGTATTTACTTTTTAATTAACTGGTGCACAGCCATGTTCTCCCTACTGTTGACCTAGTAACTGCATAAGCATCTCGAATCTGTGGTTGGAAACACTCTCTCCCTTTGTAATGGGACTGTTCTAGACATCTGCTGAAGCTTCAGCACGTGTTCAATGCGTTTTCGAAAAGTGTGTGTCAAGGTAAGTTGATGATTCATTCGTCGTGTTGGGGCAAAGTAGACATGCGCTCGATGAGTTTCTGGTTCACATATACAGCATTCGTAAAAACATGACATTCGCAATGGAACTAAAAGAGAATGGATTTTTTATCTTTCTACATCTACATAGTACTCTGAAGGCCACTGTGAATTGCACTGCAGACGATACTAAGCGTAGTGCTACATGTTACGGTGTCATAAGCGTGTGGAATGCGAGGAGAATATGTGCTTAAATATCTCCGTGGGTGCCATAATTATGTAGTCTTGTCTTCACAATCTCTAAAGTAGCGATACGTAGGGGGCTGAAGAATTTCTCTAGAATATTCACTTAAAACTGTTTCTTGAAACTTTGTAAGAAGGCTTTCCCGGGATATTTTACGTCTGTTTTCAAGAGTCGGCTAGTACAGAATTTTCAAGATTTCCATGACCCACTCTCTTGGTTCAAACAAACATGTGGCCCACATTTATGTTAATGTGTCATACACAACTATTAGATAAACTCTTTATAATTGAAACTTCCGTTGTGCAGAACCATTAGTTACTGAAATCTTACACAACGCGGTTTCGGAGTCTCACCCCCATCTTCGTGTGCAATTGTAAATTAAAACTGAAAACATATGTTGAACAGAAAAACTCATGAGAAAGCTACCAGTAATACAAAAGCAAATAACGTGAAAAATATACAGACGATAATGAAAATACCTAAAATCAGTACGGAGCGTACATGGACAAGTTAAGTTAAAAGGCTGTATATCTGCCGTGTACGGCTCATCAGAGGGTAGAATAAGTAATCCTGACATTATCCTGAACGAACTTAGACATAAAAATACTTTGAGTAATTTTTTTGCCACGCTTCAAATAGCCAATTAATTGTTTACCCAATTTCACTTCTTGGTGCTGTTTAATAGTCCTGCCACGGTCCCTGTTCCTAGTGTTCTTTATCTGTTTTTGTGTTTGTTGGCTGTTTCGTGTCCGGTTGCTTGGTTACCGGTTTGGTTACTCACAGCAATTTTTAAGTTTTTGGTTCTGCTGTCATGGGGTTTTAGATTAATACTTTTATAACGCCGTCTCGGCAGCTTTCTTACTAGTATTTACTATTTTATATGTTTAATTATTTGACCTAGTCGTTTATTCAACTCTGTATGTACTTTTATCGATGTTTACACTTCTAATGCTTCTGGCCAGTGCTTTAATTGTCACAACTTCTTCTGTGCTATTATTGCAACAGTTATTTATTGGACTTCCATGTGCGTCTTGCATCGTGTACTGATTTGACATTAGATGTGATATGCGTAAGTTTTGTGTCTCGATATTGATTTTCTCTTTGGTTTTTTATACTTTTTTTGTTACTTTGGTATTGATCCAGTACATTTTTTATGGGGCGCTTATCGGTCGTACATGGGCCGTTACCGTCAGCTGCTCATTATTATTTTCGTCGCTCCGAAATTTATCTTTGTTTCTCTTTTGCTCGAGAGTGGCGTTCCCCACGCCGTGTTCCCTTAAGAGAAGCAGACACACTATGCAGTTCCCGTTCCCATGGTAGAAGGGACCCATTGCTGCTCTCTTCGAGCAATTGGTAAATTGCAGACGTTGCAGTCGCTTCGTTTTTCGGTCGTTTAGTTACTTAACCACAGATACTTGAATAAATGTTTCCTTTTTTACATTTATGTCAATATGCGTGCTACCTATCAATAACAGCGCATCGGTCGGCCTTCCGTAAGTGTAGTGATTTGTGGCTCAGTTTTAACCGATTTTGTTATTGCTGGCCTTTCGTACAGTCTCTAACCCGGCTCTGTTTAGGTTGATTTGCACTATAGGCCATCGCCGGCACTTGCAACGTATGGTTGACTTAATTCAGGTATATTTGCAAGGTGGATTTATCGTGGTCATTTTTCCATACTCCACCTGATGAGCCATGCGCAGAAGACATGCTACATCCACTTGGATGTGTACAATATGAAATCATTTTAGATATGTTCATTGATCTCTACTTATTTTTTAAACCTATTTGATTTTTTACTACTGGTAGCTATTTCATGGATGTTACTGTTCGAACATATGGCTTCATTTTTAATACACATTTTCACCTCGAGATGCGCCTGAGACACCGAAACAAGGTTGTATAAGACCTCAGTAATAAAAAATTCTGTACAACTGTAGTGGAAGTTTCAATTATGAACAAACATGTCACCGTGAGTACCACCCTCCTTGTACAGGCTATCCCTGATGGTTCTATTTGGTATGTTTTCCACAGGGTTGAGCAGTATTATAAGATGGGTAGCAGGAGTGATGCCTAATAAGTCTCCTTTGTAGACTGATAGCATTTACTCAGTATCCCGCAAATTAACCAAAGTCTGCCAGCTGCCTGCCGCTCGGTGTAGCCGCTTAGTCTCGGTCGTCTTGTCACTGCTCGCGCGGCTCACCCCGTCGGAGGTTCGAGTTCGAGTCCTTCCTCGGGCGTGTGTGTGTGTGTGTGTGTGTGTGTGTGTGTGTGTGTGTGTGTGTGTGTGTTGTACTTAGCGTAAGTTAGAGCTCGAACAAATAGTGTGTAAGCTTAGGGACCGATGACCTCAGATATTTGGTTCCATAGGAATTCACACACAGTTGAACATTTATTTGCCACCTGCCTGACCTGTTGTTGTCAGTCTATTTCATATCTCAACAAACTGTTAATCGTGCGTATTTGCTTGAGCTGATTCTAATTATGAATCGTTGATACTGGACTCATAGGATATTACGTTTATTGAAGTGCACAATTTCACATTTTTGCACACTGTATACAGGTTACCAGTCTTTGCACAGTTTTGAAATCTTGTCAGTATATGATTTAACATATTTGCAAATTTTTTAGGCAGTATTTCATTACAGAAAACTGCATCATCTGGGAAAAGTCTGAGGTTAATAATAATAACATTATCTGCCAGGCCATCAACATATGAAATGAGGAACAAGGCTTCCAAGACATTTCCCTGCAGCACGCCTTAAATTTCTTCTCCATCTGTCAGTGACACTCCATCCAAGTTAACAGCAACTTCCTCCCCGTCACTAATTCCTGAAAAGAGTAAAAAATTTCGTTTGATGCCCCATTTATCTGTACTTTGGTTAATAAGTGTTGTGTTGTATCCTAATAAGCAAAAGGAATGATGGAATTTGTAGTTTGTAGGAAAACACCCCAACCAGACTTGTACCTACATACAACAAGGTTCCACCATCCTGCTCACAGTCATGCAGTACCAACAACCACGGTCCATAGAAGAGAGGGGACAGGCGTCATCTTTGACAAAGAAAGCCTTTCGGCTGAGCTACAACACCTGAAGGAAGTATTCTGTCAAAAACGAGACAGTGAAACCCAGATTTGAGGGTGTTCAAAAAAGAATGGATGCAAGAAACCAGTATAGTGACAAGCCTCTCGTTTTTCTTACCTGTCTAGGACCACTCTAGCAAAGATCGCAGAGCTGCTTGGAAAATGGGACACCAAAACCATCTATCGACCACCACCAAAGACGTATGATATTCTTCGCTCTGCAAAGGATCCACTGAGACTTCAAGTATCAGTAACATACAGAGCTGACAACAATCGTGAGATACCCCTTAGTGTCGTGTCGGACCTCCTTTTTCCCGGCATAGTGCAGCGACTCAGCGTGGCATGGGCTCAACAAGTCGTTGGAAGTCCCCTGCAGAAATATTGAGTCATGCTGTCTCAATAGCCGTCTATAATGACGAAAGTGTTGCTGTTGCATTATTTTGGGGAATAATTTACTTCTTGATTATGTCACATAAATGTTCGACGGGATTCATGTCGGGCCATCTGGGTGGCCAAATTATGCGCTCGAATTGTCCACAATATTTTTCACCACAACTGTGGTGAAAACATGACATCGTTGTTTGGGAACATGAAGTCCATGGATGGCTGCAAATGGTCTGAAAGTAGATGAACGTAACCATTTCCACACAATGACCAGTTAAGTTGGCCCTACGACCCAGTCCATTCCATGTAAACACAGCCCGCACCATAATGGAGCCAGCTCCAGCTTGCACGGTGACTTGTTGACAACTAGTGTCCATGGACTAAGTTTCCTTTAATTTACCTCTATGGTCACAAACTGTTTGATAACAGATTACCAGTTTCGGTCTTTAATGACCATCATCAGATCTATAGCAAATGGGAAAAACATAAATACACTCGCAAACTGTATACAGCTTAAGAACAATAGATAGACCATAATGAAAAGTAGTACTGACAAAATTTACATTTGTGCGCTTTAAATATGAAGAGGCATACCTGTTTCATAAAAACAAAGTCCTAATGTAATGCAGCCATTGTATTGTATTGTATTGTATTGTATGTTAACCGGAGACCTAGAAACGACAGAGAGGCTCCGTCCCTGCCGCAGCCGCAATGGTCCACAACCCCACGACGACTACCGCAGTCCACTTCACGCCTCCGCCACCCTACACCGAACCCAGGGTTATTGTGCGGTTCGGCCCCCGGTGGACCCCCCCAGGGAACGTCTCACACCAGACGAGTGTAACCCATACGTTTGCGTGGTACAGTAACGGTGGTGTACGCGTACGTGGAGAACTTGTTTGTGCAGCAGTCGCCGATATAGTGTAACTGTTGCGGAATAAGGGGAACCAGCCCGCATTCGCCGAGGCAGATGGAAAACCCCCTAAAAACCATCCACAGACTGGCCGGTTCACCGGACCTCGACACAATTCGTGCCGGAGACCAGGCGGTCCTACCCACCCGGAAAGCCATGCGTTAGACCGCACGGCCAACCGGGCGGGCAATGCAGCCATAGTGGCATCGTCAAATGTTAAATGCGGAATCAGCAGCAGCTTCGTCAATTACATATAGATAACATCACATGCACAAGTCATGTTGTCAGTAGTACTACTGTTTAAAACAAGCTGTCGTACAGTAGCCACAAGATGTTTGAGTTGTAAGTTCACCAGATGTCGCTAATGTCGGCACACACTAGTTTTCAATACTTAATTGAAACAGCGAAAATAAAGGGGGATACAGTAGTTGAAGTCTATAATAAGCTTATAACGTATAAAAGGCATTACAGTAATAAAAAGCAATAAAAAGAAGAACACGACAAAAGTAATATTGTTAAAAAGAGGAAGAGTTAAAAAACAGTGGTTGACATGTGCTCTAGTGCCAATATTCTAGATAATGACATAAATATTAAACACCGTTGACAGTGTACCTGGTAATACTAAACAACCATAAAACAAATCGCTAAAGGAGCCACAAATGAAAGAAAACGTAGTGCGGCACATAATCAGCGCCCTCTGTTAAGAGCTAACGCCAGAATTCCGCACAGGTGGGAAGTGGTTGGAGGAACGTGACCGGCACAGGGCCCCTCGTACCTTGCGGTACTCGGTTGCAATAGAAGAATGATAAAATTCCGTAACAGTGGATGATCCACATTATCTGATGCATGTAGTCTATGAAATGAATAGAGAAGGAACGAGAACATACTAGAGTCACGAGTAAAATGTGTGAAAACGAAGTAAATATGTGATGCACTCAATGCAAGGTGAACTTATCAACACACTATATACTGTATAACAGAGACGTGCAGTGCTGGTGCTGATTCCGCATTTAACCTTTGACGATGCCACTATGGCTGCATTACATTAGGACTTCGTTTTTATGAAACAGGTATGGCTCTTCATATTTAAATCGCACAAATGTAAAATTTGTCAGTACTACTTTTCATTACAGTCTATGCATTGTTCTTACGCTGTATTCAGTTTGCGAGTGTATTTATGTTTTTCCTATTTGCTGCATATCTGGTGATGGTCATTAAATACCGAAATCGGTAACCTGTTATCAAATAGTTTGTGACCATAGACGTAAATTAAAGGAAACTTATTACATATACGGGTCACTGTTTTTTCGCGACGATGTCGCAGCTTGTGAAACTAGTGTCCATGGCTTCGTGCAGGCTGCGCCACACTCGAACCTTACCACCAGCTCCTGCCAACTGAAGTCGGAACTCATCTGACCAGCTGACGGTTTTCCAGTAATCTAGAGTCCAACCGATATGGTCACGTGCCCAAGAGAGGCGTTGCAGGCGTCACTGCGCTGTAAGGAAAGCCATTCGCGTCGGTCGTCTGCTGCCATGGCCCATTAACGCCAAATTTCGCAGCCCTGTCCCAACGGATGCATTCGTTGTACGTCCCACATTGATTTTTGCGATTATTTCACGCAGTTTTACTTGTCTGTCAGCACTGACAACTCTATGCAAACGCCTGTTTTCGGTTGTTAAGTGAAGGCCGTCAGCCACTGTGTTGTACGTGATGAGAGGTAATGCCTGAAATTTGTGCACCCTCGACAGACTCTAGGCACAGTGTATCTCGGAATGTTGAAATTCCTAACGATTTCCCAAATGCCATGCTCCAGCTACGTACCATTCCGAGTTGAAGGTCTGTTAACTCCTGTCGTGCGGCCATAACCACGTCGTAAGCCGAGTATCAATGACAGCTCCGCCAATGCATTGCCCTTTTGTACCCCGCATACGCGGTACTACCGTCGTCTGTGTACGTGCGTATTGCTGTCCCATGACTTTTGTCACTTCAATGCACAGAATCCCATATGAATTCGGCCACAACACAGCCAACAAACGCAGCAATGTATCTCCAAACGCCGGGACACACTGATAAATCAGCACTGGCAGTGCACAGCCTAAATGAAGAACACATCTTTGATTTTGTGAACACTAAGTTGCTGTGCCGAGCTAATGGCTGTTAAGAAGGCATAAGAAACAAATGTACAGAAATAAAAATACAGGAGAATATTGTCTGTTCGAGCAAAGGATATCACCCTAAGTTCGGCGTGGTAGGCGGCCGTAACCCATAGGCGCGCCCAGAAGTTGCCAGGATGCGTTACTGAACAAGAACGCGGACGCAGAGATTCTTGCGCAGCCTCCACCACCACCCCTCGCCGTCCGCCGCCTGCACCCAGATGGAGGGGGCCGCCTCATGCGTATAAATATCAGGATATCGACAATATTTGGACGCTTCGCTACAAGATGATGGGTATGATAGTCATCGAAACTTCGTCGAGTCTCTCAACACTGCCGCTGTCGGGATCATGAATAGAACAATCACACAAATAACGTATTTGGATCCAAGACAAGGCGTGCAGCGGTCATCAGTTAGTTATTGACAGATCTCACAGGTATTTGCGGGATTTCAATCGAAATTATGTATTAGTATAAGGAATAAATTTACAGGTTTCATATCAATGACTTTATTCTATGAATGGCTTCATTCTAAGCACTTTTGGGTTAGTAAATAGCACTGTGGTAAGTTTAATTAACACAATTTTATCGGTCTACGACACTAATTGTGTTTCTAGAGATAAATATTTAAATCTAACTATAAAAGAAAACAACTTTGTCCACTATACTACATATGCTACTAGAAACTTGTCCACAAAATGTATAATGAGGTGATAGTAACAGACCAGGGATAAACATAACAAAGCCTTGTATGTTAGAGTGAATAAAAAAGGGCAGCTTGCAAATGGAAAGATGAAATCTGGAAGGATAAATGAGAGGAAGTTGATCGATCCATGGGGCACATAAAGTGGCGACAGAATGGAAAATGTTTGCACGGCTGAGGAAAGAAGTAAAAGAAAGAGCAAACCTGCCGATTATCAGTCTGAAAAAGTGGGAGAAGCTTTTTAGGGACTTGCTGCCAGATGAAAGGCTGCAGACAAGAAAATAAAGTGGTAGACACGGGAGAACCTTGATAATGAAGAGGTAGATAAAATAACTACGAAAGAGGTACAGAAGGCGGCTACAGAAATGAAAATTGGAAAATCACCAGGACCTGGAAATATACCAATATATTTGTGAGCTATGACCCAAAAATTCTATTTGAATATTTAAGCAAGTTATTTAATAAATGTATGTGGGATTGGGAGGAAATTCCAGCAGAGTGGAACTTGAGTGTATCTAAGCCCCATAAAAAAGGAAGCAAGAAGTTGTGTAGCATTTATAGTGGCACAAGTGTCACAAGTTCAAGTAGCAGGCTGTACAGGAATATTTTAAAAATAAGAATGGAGAAGTTTCTATATGAAGTGGAAGAACAAAGTCTGCCTAGAAACGGCAGGACATATGTAGGTAACATCTTTACTCCTTACACAGATCATAGAGAAGAGGTTGGAAAGGAATTTTTGCTGTCATTTGGTTTTCAGAAATCATATAACACAGTACCACTAAAGCTACTGTTCGAGGTGCTATTGTCAGCGGAACTGCTAAAACGTTGTGCAAGAAGCATCATAAACCTCTACAAATTAGAGGAATATGTCACTAAAGTAGGAAAAAAATTCTTGGAGATGACGTCAGAAAAACTAAAGGACTGAAGCAAGGCTACTGTTTGTCTGCCACACACTTTAAGATGTATGTGCATAAGGCACTGCAGCTATGGTGTAGGAAGTGCATGAGCATGGAGAATGAAGTAGGGAACGAGTGTATGTACACACTTTTCTATACTGATGATCAGATCGTCAGAGGAGAAAGAGGATACGTCTTAATTACTGAGAAAATTGTCGAAAGAGCATAAAAAGTAGAGTTTGAACATTAATTTTAAGAAGGCGGAATATCTATGTTGCGGAGGACAGGGAAGTAACTAGAACATTGACAGGTATCTTAATAAGATGTGTGAAGAGTTTAAATACCCGGATGATATGCTGCCACGTGATGGAAGATGTGACAGAGGTAATCAACAAAGGATCAGGCAGGGAACGGCTGCTATCGAAATATTAAATCCCATACTTTGGTCCTCAGAAATGAGTTTAATGGTTAAAATGCGTTTATACAAATCCGTCATGGATCCAATAACAAGCGATGGAAGTGAGGCATGGGAAGTCACAAAAAGAAATAAAAGGTGGTTTAGAGCTTCAGAAGCTGACCACTTGAGAAGAACATGTGGAGTTTCCCAATCTGATCACGAAAAAAAAAGAGGAAATTAGAGGTAGGACACAGACTCGAAGTACAACGGATGGAAGAGAGCTAGGATGGTTTGGACATTTGAAAAGAATGGGTTAAAACAGATGGCCCGGGAAAGCACTTTCATAGCAACCTCCTGGATGGAGAAGTAGACGAAGGCCACGGGAAGCGTGCTAAGCGATATCTAGAAAGGGATGGAGAGAAAATGAGGAGAATAAGATGAGGAAGAATGGCAACATCGAGGCGTTTTGTGACAGAGATTAGGGATGTGGCGACAGCTGTAGGAGCCCCCCCCCCCCTCCCCCCGGAAGAAGAACAAAAACAAGAATACGAAGAAGACTGGGAGAAATTATTTCAGACTAGATTCAAAACTAGCTCTACAAACTTTCAAACATTATTTGTACTTGGAAAAATTACCAAAGATGTTTATGGCTATAGATTGATATAAATGTGTGACAGTGACACCTATGGAATAACGAAAATCATTTTTTCTTCTACTCTTGTATTCGTTAAAAGATGTGACAGATTATTTACTACATATTTCACTGGCGAATACATAAACACTCCGAAGATTCGGTTAGAATACTTAGCTCCTTGAAGACACCCCTACGTGATGACTGAGGATAAACATCACATGTTAATGTGGAACCCCTTGCATGTGCAGTCAATACTGTCATAAAAACCATGATGAATGACAATGAGCTCCGACAGTGTTCGAATATCAGTGACGACAATTAATACCCTACATGGTTTTTTAGGTTAAGGCAAAATTCCAGACAGACAACAACCAAGGAAAATAGAAGAAAAGAAACATCATGCACAGCAAATAGGGATAAAGCTAAGGGTGTTATCAACTTACTGCACCAAAATATCGGGGGAATAAGAAATAAAGTAGATGAGCTGATAATGTGCTTAGATGATCTCAAAAATAACAATGAGATTGATATATTTTGTCTGTCTGAGCACCATGTAACTGTAGGGATGGAAAATGTCCATATAAATGGATATAATTTAGGATCTTACGCTTGTAGATCTAGTATGGATAAAGTAGGGGTTGCCATTTTCATAAAACAAGGGTATGAATACAGAACTGTTGAAGTAAGCAGATTTTGTGTTGATCAGCACTTTGAGGTTTGTGCATGTGAACTTCAGCTAGATAATGTTGTGTTGATATTAGCAACAGTTTACAGATCACCATTAGGAGATTGGGAGCTATTCATAAAAAAGTTTGACTCCCTATTATGCTGTCTGTCAGATAAAAAGAAGACGTTATTAATCTGTGGTGATTGCAATGTTAACTTTCAAAGCAATTCTGATAGGAAAAGTGAATTAGAAATATTGTTAACAATATATAACTTAGAATCAGTGATCAATTTCCCTACATGTATAGCTCAGGACAGTAGTACTCTAATAGATAATGTATTTGAACAGCAAGAGGATATAGAACAAACACATGCTTTCCCTGTGGTAAATGGATTATCTGACCATGATGCACAACTGATTAACTTACAAAACCTAACAGGGTGTACACTTCAGAAACCATTAAGTAAAAGTGTGAGGGTGCTCAACCCGGTATCTATAGATCACTTCAGAGAAAGTTTAGGAAATGTAAACTGGGAAGATGTATATAATGATCCAAATGCTAATGATAAATGGAGCATATTTCTTGATAAATTTATATCCCTTTTTGAACATTGTTTCCAAAGAAAATTACTAAATGTAACATTTAAACTTTTCAAAGAAACCTTGGATTACTACAGGTATTAAAGTGTCTTCAGAAAGAAAAAGGAAACTGTATGACACAGCAAGAACTAGTAAATATCCAGGAGTAGTTTTACACTGTAAAAATTATTTTAACATACTGAGAAAAGTTGTAAGGAAATCAAGAAGTATGTACGTATGTTAGAGAAGAAATTAACAACTCCAGCAATAAAATCAAATCAATATGGAATGTTGTTAGAAGGTAGACAGGAAAAGTAACCACTGGGGTACATGGAAGAGTCAGTTTTGAAAAGTTTTAGTCCGATTAAGTTTCATCTAACAACCTCCTGTGAAACAAGGAAAATTATTAAATCTTTGAAAAATAAATGTTCTGTTGGAGTACGTGACATCTCTAACAAGTTATTAAAACAATGTGGAGCAATTACAATGATGTTTTGAGTCACATATGCAATGCATCACTGACTCAGGATATTTTTCCAGACAGGTTAAAATATGCTGTTGTCAGGCCTCTCTACAAAAAGGCGAAAACCACAGATGTCAATAATTACCGGCAAGTATCCTTGCTTACAGCATTTTCAAAAATCTTTGAGAAAGTAATGTACTCAAGAGTGGTGAGCCATCTCAACGGTAACGGGATATTTAGTAAATCACAGTTCGAATTTCAGAAATTCATATCTACAGAACAGGAATCGAAAAGTCTCGTTATATGCTTCAAGTGATTCAACCGTGTTTGCAACTTCATCTAACTGGGGGGTAATTACATTAGGTGTTCCACAAGGTTCGATCATGGGTCCCCTCCTGTTCTTGATATATGTGAATGACCTCCCTTCTAATGTGAAAAATGGCTCTGAGCACTATGGGACTCAACTTCTGAGGTCATTAGTCCCCTAGAACTTAGAACTAGTCAAACCGAACTAACCTAAGGACATCACACACATCCATGCCCGAGGCAGGATTTGAACCTGCGACTGTAGCGGTCTCGCGATTCCAGACTGCATCTAATGTGAAACAAGATGCTGAACTGACACTGTTTGGTGATGATACAAGCATAATTATTAATCCAGTAAAAGAAAGTCCGATAGAAAATGATACAAATAAGGTCCTTGGAAAAGTTATTAACTGGTTTTCTTCGAATGGGCTTGTTCTGAACTTTGAAAAAAACACAGTACATCCAATTATCTGCTGCAAAAAGTATAATTCCTTCAATAAACATAAC
Source organism: Schistocerca americana (assembly GCF_021461395.2). NCBI lineage: Eukaryota > Metazoa > Arthropoda > Insecta > Orthoptera > Acrididae > Schistocerca > Schistocerca americana. The sequence goes on from NC_060130.1 coordinate 463,757,752, forward strand.
ACATTAAAAGAAGTCAGTAGCCAGGGTAGAGCATACTAAATTTTTGGGTGCTCATATAGATGAAAATCTTAATTGGAAAATTCATATTTTGGATCTCCTAAAGCGACTAGGATCAGCAACTTTTGCAATCAGAATAATTGCCAATTTTGAGGATGTAGAAATTAGTAAGCTAACATACTTTGTATACTTCCACTTTCTGATGTCATGTCCGCAGCTCGTGGTCGTGTGGTAGCGTTCTCGGTTCCCGCGCCCCGGTTCCCGGGTTCGATTCCCGGCGGGGTCAAGGATTTCCTCTGCCTCGTGATGACTGGGTGCTGTGTGCTGTCCTTAGGTTAGTTAGGTTTAAGTAGTTCTAAGTTCCAGGGGACTGATGACCATAGATGTTAAGTCCCATAGTGCTCAGAGCCATTTGAACCATTTCTGATGTCATACGGAATAATATTCTGGGGCAACTCAACACTTAGGCAAAAGGCATTCACTGCTCAAAAGAAAGTAGTTAGAATAACGTGTGGGGTTCATAGAAGCACATCTTGTTGGTATCTGTTTAAAAGGTTACGAATTCTTACAACTGCTTCACAGTACATTTACTCTGTAATGAAATTTTTTCTCAACAACATTGACCAGTTTAATATCAACAGCGACATTCATGTTTACAATACCAGAAAAAAGAAAGATCTACACTATCCTTTGCTTAACCTATCTTTGGCACAGAAAGGGGTAAAATACGCTGCTATAAAACTTTTTGATAAATTACCAGATGAAATAAAGTGTCTGACAGGCAGCAGTAATAGTTTCAAAAACAAATTGAAATAATACCTCCTTGACAACTCCTTCTATACCATAGATGAATTCTGGAATATGAGTAAATAAATCTGGAGATATAATATATGCATTTTGTGCCATTTAAGGGAATGGGATAGATGTTGTTGTTGTTGTGGTCTTCAGTCCTGAGACTGGTTTGATGCAGCTCTCCATGCTACTCTATCCTGTGCAAGCTTCATCTCCCAGTACTTACTGCAACCTACATCCTTCTGAATCTGCTTAGTGTATTCATCTCTTGGTCTCCCTCTACGAATTTTACCCTCCACGCTGCCCTCCAATGTTAAATTTGTGATCCATTGATGCCTCAAAACATGTACTACCAACCGATCCCTTCTTCTAGTCAAGTTGTGCCACAAACTTCTCTTCTCCCCAATCCTATTCAATACCTCCTCATTAGTTACGTGATCTACCCACCTTATCTTCAGCATTCTTCTGTAGCACCACATTTCGAAAGCTTCTATTCTCTTCTTGTCCAAACTAGTTATCGTCCATGTTTCACTTCCATACATGGCTACACTCCATACGAATACTTTCAGAAATGACTTCCTGACACTTAAATCAATACTGGATGTTAACAAATTTCTCTTCTTCAGAAACGCTTTCCTTGCCATTGCCAGCCTACATTTTATATCCTCTCTACTTCGACCATCATCAGTTATTTTGCTCCCCAAATAGCAAAACTCCTTTACTACTTTAAGTGCCTCATTTCCTAATCTAATTCCCTCAGCATCACCCGACTTAATTAGACTACATTCCATTATCCTTGTTTTGCTTTTGTTGATGTTCATCTTATATCCTCCCTTCAAGACACTGTCCATTCCATTCAACTGCTCTTCCAAGTCCTTTGCTGTCTCTGACAGAATTACAATGTCATCGGCGAACCTCAAAGTTTTTATTTCTTCTCCATGAATTTTAATACCTACTCCGAATTTTTCTTTTGTTTCCTTTACTGCTTGCTCAATACACAGATTGAACAACATCGGGGAGAGGCTACAACCCTGTCTTACTCCCTTCCCAACCACTGCTTCCCTTTCATGTCCCTCGACTCTTATAACTGCTATCTGGTTTCTGTACAAATTGTAAATAGCCTTTCGCTCCCTGTATTTTACCCCTGCCACCTTTAGAATTTGAAAGAGAGTATTCCAGTCAACATTGTCAAAAGCTTTCTCTAAGTCTACAAATGCTAGAAACGTAGGTTTTCCTTTCCTTAATCTTTCTTCTAAGATAAGTCGTAAGGTCAGTATTGCCTCACGTGTTCCAGTGTTTCTACGGAATCCAAACTGATCTTCCCCGAGGTTGGCTTCTACTAGTTTTTCCATTCGTCTGTAAAGAATTCGTGTTAGTATTTTGCAGCTGTGACTTATTAAGCTGATGGTTCGGTAATTTTCACATCTGTCAACACCTGCTTTCTTTGGGATTGGAATTATTATATTCATGGGATAGATAACAGAAATATTTAGGTATAACACTATAATGTAAAAAAAAAAAGCTTGTTTCCTGTGCGCATTTCTTGTGCGTTTGACACGTTCCACATCATAACGGTTTTTCCGAGCTATTGATCAATGGAGCACGTAACTAACTGACTAACTAACTTTTGAGTAGCGTTTGAACAATTCCCACAAAGACAGTCAGACCTACAGCTGTCGATGCTTCGCGCTTTATATGTAGTAAGGGTTGTAGAGAAATGAAACTCACTGTTTCAGTTAATCACACACTTATTAAATATCCATAGCGCTCAATATTACTGTTTTCGTAAAAAAAAGAGCAATGACACTGCTTTTTGTTTCGGCGTTACTGTCACTCAAGCAATGGGTAACAGTAACAAAGGAACTTGTGCAACGACCTATGTATATAACCTGAGTCACCTTAGCTATTAACCTGAAACAGTTCTGGAGCCGTTGAAGGTGCCCAAGGCAGTTTTTGACCAAAGACGTTTCTGTATGGGTAATGTTTTCAACTTTTTTATCGATCTTAATACTAAAGCAGCTTCGGAGTTGGACAAACATGCGAAAACACCGGGAGAAATGCATGTTTGAACATAAACACAGATGTTAGCCAAGCCTGCGGGTGGCGCAGTTTTATCTGGCCAAGAACGGCACCTACCCAATGTCTTCAATACGTTGCAAGTGTCAGTCCCGTCAGAACAGTGTTGTGTGTAGCTGTGGATGCATTATGTTGAAGTCAAGTGAATCAGAACGTGGGTAAAATCTTGGTTCTCGTGTGGCGGGCGTTTTCGTAGCCAAAGTGTTTGGTGTTTCAAGATACACGGTTTTGAAGATTTATAGAGCACGCAGGGAAACCGGAAGAACATCAACCGTCGCAATGCGGATGAAAGTGTGTGCTAAGTGATCGTGACAGGCGGTCATACAAGAGGATTGTGACGAAGAACAAGAGGACTACAGTTGGAAAAGTCGCTGCAGAACTGATCGTCGCACCCACGAAACCGCTCAGCACCAAAACAACACGAACGGAACTCCAACACCTCTTATCAGTGATGCAGTTGCCCGTAACAGGAAAATATGGTGCTGAACCCGTAAAACCTAGACTATGCAGCAATAGAAGAAAGTCATTTGGTCGGATGAGACCTGTTTCACAGTGTTTCCAGCTTTTGGTCGAGTTTACGCAGCAAGAGTGGAACATAGCGCGGATTCGGTGATGTTTGGGCAGCCATATCGCGGAATTCCATGGCCACCATGGGCACTCTGCAAGATCGTATTATTGCCAAGGATTATGTGTTGGCTCATAATGTCCATCTGATGGTACTCTGTTTGTTCTCCAGTTGTGACAGTATGTTCTAAGAGGACAGGGCCCCTTCTTCAGCGGTTCGCATCGTCCAACGCTGATTCTGCGAGCACTAGGTTCATTTACGTATCTCCTATGGCCACCACAATCACCAGACATCAATATTATTGAGCCTTTGTGTTCTACTGTAGAAAGAAGCTTGCATGGTCGTTATCCACCCTTGTCATCGTTGCCTGGACCTACTAACATTTTGCACGAAGAATGGTGTAAGATTCCGATGAAAAATGTACAGGACCTGTGTTTATCCGTTCCGATACGACTGAAAGCTGTTTTCAGTGCCAACGGATTTCCTAGACCGCATTAGGAATAGCAATGTATTGTGTTTCTGGTGTTTCCATATCTTTGTCCACCCCTTGTATGTTTGGCTGAAATTGAGTTATGTACATTTTTTAAGGGCGTTCACGAACCGTTGAGCAGAAGAGTATACTGATTTGATTGTTCTGACTTGAATTGAGACTCCATCGCAATAACAAGGCGGGGATGTTTTAAACATCAAGGCCAAGACTGTATACACAGCGCCGGTTCCGGACCGTTTCGAGATGTGGCCAAAAATCTGAGACAGCCTTCGTGTGAAGCAGAAATTATGCCAGTCAGTGTGTAATAAAACAAACATTTCAGAAGTAGATGATGTCTGTGGTATATGGTGGAAACATAGATCAGTTTCCTTAAACACGATTGAATGTGTAGGAATGTTAAGCAGTCCTAGCGTCGACCTCAAAAATTGCTGTAAAACTTTTGTCACGAATTGTGAGGAAGGTATGTAGCATGACGTTTGTGACCTACAATTACGTTTTGTGTGAATAGAATGTTCGGAAACACGAGGTAGGTTGGAAAAACCTCGATCTTGTTTCCTGTGCTGTGTGCTTTTTCGTGTACTTGAAAAGGATGAGATTAATTCCTCATCCCGCTCCAACACCGACCCAGCAATCAATATAGGCTGGCAGCCCACGCTGGAATACTGACCAATAATAAGAATGGATAAAGAGTATTCAACTACCGGAGAAACTTATACTTATTTGTTGCAAACATTCGGGTACTATTTAAAAACGGTGTCACTGGACATCCTCTCCCTTTCTTCTCCGGGAAGCAGGAAGGGAAGTAGACAGCGTGAGTAGCAGGGTCTTAAGCTGCATGCCGGAACAGGAGTATCTCACCGAAGATTACTAGCACTACTTACTAACCGTAGCATCATTTCCGCTAGCTGAGTGAAACTTCGGTAATGTACCGTGGCGTAGCTAGCACGAAATCACGCTAAGTGCGCGTGTCCGGTTATTTGAAAACGAACAGCGCATATGACGTCCTTTAAAAAAATCCCAATCTGTGAAATGTCCATTAGCCTATTTCGGATTAGCACAGAGAAATCTGTATAGGGCGTTGCAAATTTTGTGATTATTTAGCAAGCGTTAGTAACACTTTCCTTCAAGTTTAAACCAACGTTGGAGGGCAGTTTGATTTTGAGTGAATGAAAAGTTGGTGTGCTTTTATTCCTATTCTTTCGTTCTATGTTCAATAATAAAAAATAAGGAAATCAAAGTGTTTCAGAATCTGCACTGAACTATACTGTCATGGATCTATAAATGATGATAATGGAGGGAAATGGTAGTAATAACTATTTAGTCATAATGAGCTCTTATAGAAATAAAGGGAAATTATCTATCAGTTGAGAAAAACAGTAATCACTTCACAGTGCTAAAATACTGAGGAGCAGAATGTAAGAAATTTGGAGGCAGGCAACGGCTTGAGAATATAATTCAGAAGGCAGAACGTTGCTTTCAATTTAGCACCCATTTGGTCACAGTTTCACGGGAAACGGAGCACCGGCACAGCTGGGAGAAATATTCATGGCCTTGTCAAAGGTAACAATTCGGCATCACTCAAATGATTAAGACAGATAAAGTTAAACCAGGACGCCGGACAGAGACTTGATATCATTGGTCACTGTGTCTTACCTATTGTACGAACTTGATCGCTCTCATGGGTGTCATCCTGAATCGCACTAGCGTGTGCTATTGCGAACATTTGGGTATGATGGGCAAGATGCAACGGAAAGTAGGATTTCCCAAGATAGCTTAGGAAACAGAGCACATATAAGTAAATAAAACTGAGCTAGACGAACGCATATTTCTGGCATATCAGGACAAGTTTTCAAATTCTATTTAAAAAACACCAACAATTCTTATTTAGATTTCTCACTGGTTTACACAGTTGTTGCCCAAGATGAACAGGCAAGGAACCAGATTTTCTGGTCAATGCTAGAATTCTCATAACTTACGTCAAATCTCAAGGAATTCTGTTGCTTTTAATATAATCTGAACATTAAAAAAACGTTTATGTATTTTTATGTTTTAGTATAACTCTGGAGCATTTTCCATCAGATTGGTACACGAATGACTTACTATCCGTAATCGAATGCAGCTCCAACAGTCGTTCGTGTGGAATTTATGTGGTGACATGGGGAACTCCGTACCATCTGTACTAGTTTAGTAGTAACTTGGTACACGTTCGTTTTACTACCTGTGTAAAAAATACGGTAGCTGTAAAACGACACTATTACGTGCTGCTGGTGAGAAAACAGCGATACGAAAAATAAGCATAAAGTCTGGATGAGGAGGAGATTAGTGTTTAAGGTCCCGTCGATAACGAGGTCACTACAGACTGGCACAAGCTCGGATTAGGGAAGAATGGGGAAGGAAATCGGCCGTTACCTTTCAAAGGAACAATCCCAGAATTTGCCTAAAACGATTTAGGCAAATCACGGGAAACCTAAATAAGGATGGCCGGACGCGGTTTTGAACCGTCGTCCAGTCGAATGCTAGTCCGCTGAGCTAACCACTGCGCCACCTCGCTCGGTCATTAAGTCTGGAACGTCTTCAGAAATATCCACTAAGTTTGCTAGATATCTTGCTAATTAATGTAAAATTCACTGGTGGTAACACAGTACCCGTGGAGTGGCGGTTGTAATGGGTGGTATTCAAAAATGGTTCAAATGGCTCTGAGCACTATGGGACTCAACTTCTGAAGTCATTAGTCCCCTAGAACTTAAACCTAACTAACCTAAGGACATCACACACATCCATGCCCGGGGCAGGATTCGAACCTGCGACTGTAGCGGTCTCGCGGTTCCAGACTGCAGCGCCTAGAACAGCTCGGCCACTTCGGCCGGCATGGGTGGTGTATAAAAACAATCGAAAACTACTGATGTTAGGACGTTACTAAGCTAGTTGGAGACAGTACCGATATGGGTAGGAGTGGGCTTGAAAGAAGTTAAAACTAACTACATTCGTGTCTAATTTATAATTTTCGAGTTCGATAAGTTGATTAACGATTGTGTCAACGCTACGAGGAGTGGCCGCGTGGTTTGAGGCGTCATGTCACGGACTGCACGCGCCCCCTCCCACCCGCCCCCCCGCCCCCCTCCATCCCTCACGCCGGAGGTTCGAGTCCTCCCCTGGGGAATCGGGGGTGTGGCTGTTGTTCTTAGCATTAAGTTAGTTTAAGTAGTGTGTAAGTCTACATTCGTACATACTGGAAAAAAGCGCAGGTGACGCCTGTATATAAGAAGGGTAGAAGAACGGATCCTCAAAATTACAGAACAATATCCTTAACATCGGTTTGTTGCAGGATTCTCGAACATATTCTCAGTTCGGATATAATGAATTTCCTTGAGACAGAGAAGTTGCTGTCCATGCATCAGCACGGCTTTAGAAAGCATCGCTCCTGCGAAACGCAAGTCGCCTTTTTTTCTCATGATATCTTGCGAACCATGGATGAAGGGTATCAGACGGATGCCATATTCCTTGACTCCCGGAAAGCGTTTGACTCGGTGCCCCACTGCAGACTCCTAACTAAGGTACGAGCATATGAGATTGGTTCCCAAATATGTGAGTGGCTCGAAGACTTCTTAAGTAATAGAACCCAGTACGTTGTCCTCGATGGTGAGTGTTCATCGGAGGTGAGGGTATCATCTGGAGTGCCCCAGGGAAGTGTGGTAGGTCCGCTGTTGTTTTCTATCTACATAAATGATCTTTTGGATAGGGTGGATAGCAATGTGCGGCTGTTTGCTGATGATGCTGTGGTGTATGGTAAGGTGTCGTCATTGAGTGACTGCAGGAGGATACAAGATGACTTGGACAGGATTTGTGATTGGTGTGGAGAATGGCAGCTAACTCTAAATATAGATAAATGCAAATTAATGCAGATGAATAAGAAAAAGAATCCCGTAATGTTTGAATACTCCATTAGTAGTGTAGCGCTTGGCACAGTCACGTCGATTAAATATTTGGGCGTAACATTTCAGAGCGATATGAAGTGGGACAAGCATGTAATGGCAGTTGTGGGGAAGGCGGATTGTCGCCTTCGGTTCACTGGTAGAATTTTGGGAAGATGTGGTTCATCTGTAAAGGAGACCGCTTATAAAACGCTAACACGACCTATTCTTGAATACTGCTCAAGTGTTTGGGATCCCTATCAGGTCGGATTGAGTGAGGACATAGGACCAATTCAGAGGCGGGCTGCTGGATTTGTTACTGGTAAGGTTGATCATCTCGCGAGTGTTACGGAAATGCTTCAGGAACTCGGGTGGGAGTCTCTGGAGGAAAGGAGGCGTTCTTTTCGTGAATCGCTACTGAGGAAATTTAGAGAACCAGCATTTGAGGCTGACTGCAGTACAGTTTTACTGCCACCAACTTATATTTCGCGGAAAGACCACAAAGATATGGTAAGAGAGAGTAGGGCTCGCACAGAGGCATATAGGCAGTCATTTTTCCCTCGTTCTGTTTGGGGGTGGAACAGGGAGAGAAGATGCTAGTTGTGGTACGAGGTACCCTCCGCCACGCACCGTATGATGGATTGCGGAGTATGTATGTAGATGTAGAAGTCTAGGGACCGATCGCCTCAGCAGTTTGGTCCCTTAGGAATCCACACACACATTTGATTGTGTCAACGACATTTAAGTCTAGTTTAATAGAACCTTCTGAAGATGTGTAGGAACGTATTCTGATGTCCTTGTGTTCTGAGAATTCATTCATCTTTCAAAACACGTAGGGTATAAAGAACTAGGGATGAGAAGCGATAATCGTATGGCGTCGTTAGTTAGCTGCGGAAGTTGCAACAGATTCATGGTGCGGCAGCTAGGAGAGGAATGTAACAAGCGAATCGCATCTGTTAGCTACGTGTTTGCTTACATTTGGTACAGTAGAGCAGCCGTTAGTGAGACCTCTTTATCCTGTCTGCGGGGCAGTGATTTGTTGCAGGGTTATCTTTTTACACGAGGGCGTGTTTAAATGTAATGCCTCCGAATTTTCATGTGGAAATTGTTAAATTTTGTAAATAAAACAAACGTTATTAACATTATACATATATATTCTTCATGACTACATATTTGCAGCTCTCTGCTGCTAGAAGTCTCCGAATCGTATCATGTAAGATGGCAGTGTGTAAGGTACTGCGTCAGTGCGTGAGAAACAGCGTGCTGTATTCGAGTTTCAAATTCTAAGGTACACACACCAGCACTGGAATATCTGCAACAGTCCGATGCCTTGGGGTCGCTGTCATCGATCATCCATTCTATCCCTAGTTGGCCACATCCGATTGCAGCTGTTTCCAGAACTTAAAGAACAACTTCGTGACTTCACTTTGATAGTGATGAGGGGAGGCAGGCAGCCATTGGCGAAGTTGTGGCTTCGTCAACAAAGTCAGACATTCTACAGTGACTTTATCAGCAATCTGGTCTCTTGTTGGACGAAATGTGTTAGTCGCCAGGGTGACTATGCTGAGAAATAACGATGTAGACCTGAAGACTAAAGATGTATAGTGTTAAAACCGTTGTTTTATTTAAAAACATTTAATATTTTTCACATAAAAAATCTGAGACATTACTTTTCAGCACACCCTCTTACTATCCGTTAAGGTTCCACATATATTATTTCGTACAAGTCGTCTTTGAAGGACCTTTCTAATGTCACAAACGAAAATTATTTATTTCCATTAAAATTTCTATGTCATTATTCGGCAGCTGTAAAAGTTAATAATAATAATAATAATAATAATAATAATAATGCTAACTTCCGCTACAACTTAGTGAAAACTGCACCTTGACCTATTTACTTGTTCTGGATTTATTTTAATGTCCTGCTTTACCTGTTTCACCCTTTGTGCACATATTTATCCAGCTAAAACTTTCTTGCTCCAACCATGGAAACTAAAAGTGTTTACAATCGAGCTTTTACTTTACGTAATAGTATAACGAACTTCATTTACATTTTCCTTTTTATTTTACATCCTTTACTTGTGCTTTTGAAACCGTGTACTGACAAATGAAGTAATTTTGATTTTACGTTGTAGATATGTTTTATTCAGCTTCCTGTCTCATTAAAGATTGGGATAAATAGGTAATGCTGGGTAGCAACCTGCATGTATATAACAACAATAGTTTCTTTGAGTAAGTAATTGCACGATATTTTCTGTGACGTCTGCTCTTTGCTATTGCACTGATAATTAGGAGAAAAGTTCCTCTTTGTAATGTAGCTATACCATAATTTTACTGCCGGTTAGTTTAGGCAGAAAACTGAAAAGCGTTAGTGAACAGCTGAATCGTAGCCTACTTGTAGTAACAGCTGGAAATGATTCAGTGGCGTTGGATGACATCTGTACACTCTTCTTTTGCCTAGAGAACATTGCAAGGGATCCTGGAAAGATACTGCGCTTCTCAATAAGTATTGCGAACATTTCACACTTGCCCAAAACTAAAATATTTTCCATCATTCAGATTAATGCTTCTTGAAAAGAAGAAACATGTCTCCACTGTTGTGACCATTCATGCCTTCTGAGCTGCCAAGCAGCATTGCTTTGTTGCCAGTTCGCGCTCTGTCGCAAGGAAATGACGATAAACGGTACTCTCAGCGAGCGACGGGCCAATAGAGATTTGTCGCTAGTTTGCACCCGACCTCTGTTCATTACAGAATTACGTGCCGTCCGCTACGTATTAGATCGATACCGCTACTGCATTACGTCCTTAATACAGTTAACGCGAGTATTAGCGGTGATCCCGCAAATTAGCTGTAGCCTTGTATTGGCTTACGAGAGATAATGGTCGACTGAATTTTCCGTCTCAATGGCTACCGTTAGCGAGGTAAATAGTGCCTCTGGTAATGCCTGGGAGCTAAGTGGATATTTAAACATAGTGACTTTGTACATACACTGAGTGCATTCTTGTTGTGAAACCCAGCAATACTGTAATCGGAAATGCTTCACAGACAATACTGGCTGGAAGCGTATATCTGGCTGATAGTTACGAATACCGTGTTCGCTTATGATTATGCAGCCGAAAAAATCTCTTCATAATGAAGCATTTGCTGCCGGCCTGTGTAACTTGTTTCCAATATCAATTCTACCTTTATGCAAGCATATGCAAAATGTCTCAGTAACTGTAAACCGTGTCAGAAATGAAATGAGACGAATATTTGCTACAATTTCGGTCATACAGTTCTTTTATTTAGACTAAATGGAAAACAGTTAACTGTATTAATTAATACTTGACAATGGTCAATCAGCTTCAAGCATCAGCAAAAATTTTGTATATGTTCTGGAAACGAAAATATAAGTAAATTTATTGTTTTTCACCTGAGTAATATACGTTACTGTCCGCGAAACAATAAAGATTTCGTTTCCTGGCAAAATACGATGTTGATTAGTGGGGTTTCAGGAAGCTCAAAAATCTCTCAATACAGTCTTAAAAAATTAAAAAAAAAGAAAACATATGAAAACTCAAAAATGCAAGAAAAAGAGTATGATTAAATTAGCATTCAGTCTTCTCCATCCTTACGTGCAATCACACTCCTTGTCACACTAAATAAAACATATAACAATACAATTGTTGGGATTCCTCGAAAGAGATAGGTCAGACCACGGATTTTTCAATCTACCTTTCAACCTAGCCATAACTTCTCAACGATGTGACGAGTCGCCAGAAACAACACGTTGCTTGCATTCACGTTAATCTGTAGGTTCCTTTTCCCCAGTTGGATAACTGGATTAGGTTAGATGACGCAAGCCGCAGAACTGGCGTATAGTAGAAAGACTTGCACCAGCCATTGAGCTACATAGCGTTATTACTCTAATAATGTAATTCATGTAATCTTCGTTTAAAATATACTGTTAAGGTACAGTGACCTTATTAAAGCGAAGCCTGAAATAACAGATTACGAACACATCTGGCTGGACGATTGCACGATCACAACTAGAAAGGAAAATAAAGTCGAATGAGCTAGCTGCCATGAAAACACAATACAACCAGTTCTCGAGTAATGTAAGCTGCGCTATATTTTTCCCTACCTCTTCAGACAGTGCTGAACAATTAATTACACGAGACGTAATGATCACAGTGAAAGAGCAAGACTGAAACTTAATGAATTGATTTTAAAAAGTTTGGATACAAGGTATAGGGGTCACACACCCCTGGGCTGAAAACCTTCACTGTTTCGTCGGGATGTAGGCTGAGGAATCTATGCGGCGCCGTCAGACGCGATAAAACAAGATTAAATATTACTTCTTTCATTCCTCAGAATACGTCGTGGCGCCGTGTCTTCCGCTGTAGCAGGCGGCTTCATAAGCCCGAGTGGAATCTGCTAAATCCAGAGGAAGGCTCATGGATGCCGAAGGTTGCGCCTTCCGTGCAAACTGAAGGCTCGGAGTGTGGCGAGTTGCCTGCTCATTGGTACAGAAGATGCTAATCATCGGCTGGTCTGTTACTTATGAGGGTATGACTGTTGAACATGTGTGTTTGGCTCACACACTAACATGCTCTGTCCTCTCAGGCCACTGCCCGTGTTGTTGCATCAGATAGACTGCAATATCAGACACTATGATGTACATAATGCTGATCCTGGCTCGCCAGTTTGATAGGCTGTCAGTCCCAAACGTTGCTGACGTTTCAGAGCACTCGATGCCCTGAACTGGAACAGTGTTGCCATGGCACACTTGGGGACTACCCATCAGGGGCAAATGTCATGAACACCATCGATCCTACTGTCAACTGACTCTACCCTAGTGGGCGGAGTATTTATGAGGAGTGGCTTCGCTGTACGACATCATTTGTAGTGAACGAATCGGCCTCACTCATTATGAGTCGTCAGCGGTCTTCAGTTTCGCTATATTGGCCCAATCAGTTTGTTTCAGAATCATAACTGCTTCGTCTTACCCCTGATAGGTGTAGTTGCATCCTACCCAGTACTTCTTACTTAATGTTATGAGAGTAACAGAGGCAGGTTGGTCTGCACTTGTCTTACACTTTTCTGTTGAGCTCGCTCGCACTCACTCATGGAAATGTTAATGTCGCACTTTTGGTGAGTGACCAGCCATATCGAGATGTTTATGCTTAGCCACTGGCTCGCGTTGATAATTCCATGTGCTTGAGCACTATCTTTATGCGTAACATCTTAAAAAAGTTTGTCCCATATTTTACTGTTCCGTTGTCTGCTAGTTAACCATCTTACATACATTTACTCTGAACGTTTGCGTCATTGAATCACAACAGAAATCTCACCCTAGTTTCGTATTATCTTCCTAGTTTGCTTCTTTATACATTATGTCCTCTAGAATCTCTTACTTGCTAGTACGAATTCATTCCAAGGGAATCTCATAAACGGTTGCCTCTCTTGCATGAGTAACTTTCCGTCATAGAAAAAAGTAAACTGTACTAATAAATGGGAGTATCTCGATAACATTAGTGGTTGATACACTGATTGTAATGATATTCTGTCTACGACCTACCGAAATTTGTCCTTTCTCTGAAATGATTAATTCATCTATCGTTTGCAGTAATGTGGAATGCAACGTACTGTTCAGGAAGGTATCTTACCTTCCTGCATGCCTAACACACTTAGAGGTTTCTCTGGCCAGCACGATTTGCGTCGAGTTCCTGTAATTATTGTGGTGCCTGTAACTGTAGCAGGAAGGTGAAACTGCTTTCCATTTATGTTACACTTGTTCCCATTAATCAATAGCCCATGCTGTGGCAATTCTAATTTTATCATACCAATAAACTTTCTATTATTATAGTAATTGGCTACTACTGTCTCTGGTGAGGACATGAAATAAATCCAGTGATCGCCAACCCGCTGAAAGTCTGGTTGTGGCTCTGATACTTCCTTTTTGCATTCTGGTGTTCCATTTTACGTGGGGATAACGGAACTGTATACGATCACTTGTCAGTTCACACCACATAAAGTGGATAAATGGTGACTGACTCCGTGATACAGTTGCTAAGATCTCCTTTGAGATGACAACGTGTATACCCTTTGTTCTGAAACAACTAATACATCGCTAGTTTGAAATTGAATCCACTTATTAACTAACTTCCATTTTACTGGATACGGATGAATTGTGGAACACTAGTATCAAGAGTTTAAAACTGCTACTGGAAATTGGATATTAATGTATACCCCCGCCTGATCCGAATAAACCTTAACCCAAGAAACATAATAAAAGAATAGTATGTTACGTTTTACAACAGGTACAATACCTCGTAACCCTGTTCGAAATTCTTTTGTCTGCTTGCTGTGGTTCTAACAAACACTGCTGTGGCCTTAATAGTGATTTGTTCAACTGTCCATGTGGGGTGTGGTGAATTGCTTCCTGTGCCCCTTCAGTTTGTGTTCTGATATCTTCCAAGCTATTGGCTAGTTCGCACAGTAGTCTCGCCTCTACTAGTTTCTCATCTGGTGTCATTATATGATTTTGTTTATCTCTCATATCCTTGCTTAACGTTTCCATCGTTCCTTTTTTATATTGTTGCAACTCGGCTGTTAATTTGTGCGTAGTTTTTATAATGTTCAACATTCCTGGTTCCGTATTCGTGATCTGTGTGGTACGCCAACTTACAATTGTTTCTGTGTTCCTGGCTATTTCCTCTACCATACTTAGCGCATTCACGAAATCCTCGATGTCTGCCTTTCCAAATCTGACGCAGGAATCATCCCTTTCAGATGCGCAGTTGAGCCCTTATTTTCTCGTAGGAAAACTTCAGTGTCTGATAATCAGTATGCATATCCGTTAGCATTCGTCCTTTGATTACTTCAGTAGATAAGTCTATGGACATATTTTGTTATCGACATACTTCATTTCTTACCTCCAAGATGTAAAAATGTGAGTTTTAGCGACCATCTGTGGTTCGTGAGAAGAACATCCGCTTGACTTAAGAATAAGATTCTACTGTCCAAAAGCTGATTCTTAATTATCTCTGCCTCATATGTGTTTAAGACCCCTATACTCATGATAATATATTTTAGTACCATCTTCGACGCAACCTAGGAGAAAGGAATTCTCATGGATGCCCTTCCTCAGAATCAAGGAGTAGCAGAATAAAAAGTACATATACTATAGCAAACTAAATAAAATGAAATTAACCTAGGTAACGTAAAGTTAAACACTAATAACCTGCTACTCTATTTCTTATCCCTAGACCTAAGTCCATACAATACCTCCTATGATAGTTTCGTTCCATGTGGTAGTTTTTTTCTTATGCCGTAACGGAGACAGTATACATCAACAGTACTCTTAAAACGCTTTATCCGACAAACATGCACTACCCAATGCAGTCCCGGAAAATCTGTCATGAATTTCTTACTTTAACCCTTTGGCGTACAAGGGTAGGACCCATTGCAGTACTCTTTACTGAGGTAACTTAGTTGTACCTTGACCATTGCGCTCTTGACGCTCTAGTACGTTTTAGCTGTTCCCATACTTCTTTCAACGTTTTTTTTTTTTTTCCGAACTGCTTCACATGTTCGCCCTGTATACCTAACTTCGGCTGTATCGTGCCTAAAGGTGAAGGCATATTTCGCCCGTATACTACTACTTATGGCGAACGACGTGTTCGTGTGTGGATTTTAGAATTTTATGTACAGTATAAGTGTTGGCTGTTAACGTAATAATTTAACATTTATGCCGTGGTATGTCGGACGTGCTCCATACGATCATTTGCTTCAGGGTGAAACGGACTAGTACGCAACTTCTTCACTTTTAACAGGTGGTATAACTACTTCATCATATGAAACGTAAAATTAGTTCCTTCATCTGTGGCAATAGTTTCCGATACTCCAAATTGAAGTACCAGTTATAAACCATGACTTGAGCTACAGTGCTCGCTTTTTGATCTGGCATCAGCTATCATTACTAGGTATCTCGAAAAATGGTCGATCACACTTAGTACATATTTATTTCTTACTAAACTCTTATTAAATGGTCCTTGAATGTTAATGTGGCCGAGCAGTTATAGGCGCTTCAGTCTGGAACCACGCGACCGCTACGTCGCAGGTTCGAATCCTGCTTCGGGCATGGATGTGTGTGATATCCTTAGGTTTGTTAGGTTTAAGTAGTTCTAAGTTCTAGGGGACTGATGACCTCAGATGTTAAGTCCAATAGTGCTCAGAGCCATTTTTTGTTAATTTATACACTCGAAATGAATGCTCTTATTCTGGTAACCTTTGTAGCAGTATTTTCTGGTGACTCAAGTCTGTTCATTGAGCACACAGGATGCAATTTCTAACATATTGCTCCACATCACCACGTCGTGTTCTCCACTAAAATCTCTCTGCATTAGCTCTGCCAGCAGCTATTTACCTCCATATCATGTCAGTACAATGTCATGCGCTTGTTGCAGCGCTTCGCTTCACAGTGCGGAAGGAACGATGGCACATGGTCTACATCTTCTTGACACAGTAAACCTTCATGCATAAGAAACTGTGGTTGCTTGCTGTACAGTTGGCACCCTTTGTCCAATGCTAGTGCCTTCTTCCAGTCTGCTAGAATTAATCAGATACTTGTAACACCACAATTTTCCTACTAAGTGTGTCCGCATTTGTGTTTTTAACGCCAGCCTTGTGAACTACCTCATACTGAAATTCACTTAACTTTAGTGCTCATCCTGTTAGTCAACTTGAAGGTTCTTTTAGTCCAAATATCCACTCCAAGTATCCATGATCCATAATAACTTTAAATTTAGAACGTATATAGGTAACAACATAAATACGAAATACCGTACATTTCTTTTTCTGTAGTCGAATAACTTTTCATTTAGCTAATGAGATGCATATGCCGCTGGATGCTCCTTTCTATCTACATTTTGACTTAAAATGGCACCTAAAACACTACTACTTGCATCGCATGATAGTTTAAATTCTTTGGTAACTTACATTGATCAGCCAGATCACTACGACCACTGGCTTACTATCGATGTAAACCCGTCCAGACGACAGGCGAGGAATGACTGCAAGTGAGGCATACACATGGTGCATGTACACTATGTGATCAGAAGTATCCAGACACCTGGCTGAAAATGATTTACAAGTTCGTGGCGCCCTCCATCGCTAACGTTGGAATTGAAAATGGTGTTGGCCCACTCTTAGCCTTGATGACAGCTTCCACTCTCGCAGGCATACGTTCAATCAGGTGCTGGAAGGTTTCTTGGGGAATGGCAGCCCACTCTTCACGGAGTGTTGCACTGAGGAGAGGTATCGTTGTCGGTCGGTGAGGCCTGGCGCGAAGTTGGAGTTCCAAAACATCCCAAAGGTGGTCTGTAGGATTCAGGTCAAGATTCAGTGCAGGCCAGCCCATTACAGGGATGTTATTGTCGTGTAACCACCCGCCACAGGTCTTGCATTATTAACAGGTGCTCGATCGTGTTGAAAGATGCAGTCGCCTTCCCCGAATTGCTCTTCAATAGTGGGAAGGAAGAAGGTAGGCCTGTGCTGTGATAGTTCCTCTCAAAACAACAAGGGGAGCAAGCCCCCTCCATGAAAAACACGACTACACCATAACACCACCGCCTCCGAATTTTACTGTTGGGACTTCACAAGCTGGCAAATGACGTTCACCGGGCATTCGCCATACCCACACCCTGACATCGGATCGTCACATTGTGTACTGTGATCCGTCACTCCACACAACGTTTTTCCACTTTTCAATCGTCCACTGTGTACGCTCCTTACACCAAGAGAGGCGTCGTTTGGCGTTTACCGGCGTGATGTGTAGCTTATGAACAGCGGCTCGACCATAAAATCCAAGTTTTTTCACCTCCCACCTAACTATCATAGTAATTGCAGTGGATCCTGATGTAGTTTGGAATTCCTGTGTAATAGTCTGGATAGATGTCTGCCTATTACACATTGCGATCCTCTTCAACTGTCGGCGATCTCTGTCAGTCAACATACGAGGTCGACCTGTACGCTTTTGTGCTGTACGTGTTCCTTCACGTTTCCACTTCACTTTCACATCGGAAATACTGGACCTGGGGATGTTTAGGAGTGAAGAAATCTCGCGTACAGACGTATGACACAAGTGACACCCAATCACCTGACCACGTTCGAAGTCCGAGAGTTCCGCCGAGAGCCCCATTCTGCTCTGACGGCGCATGATCCATCTTTGACCGACGGCACGTTGTGACGGTCTGGAGGCTCGGCACGAGCATTTCGGAAACCGCAAGACTTGTCAGATGTTCGAGGAGTGCTGTGGTGAGTGTCTTCAACATCTGGCGAAACCAAGGTTAAACCACGTCCAGACATAGAGTTGGGCGGCCACCCCTTACTACAGATGTCGCACGTTGTAGGCTGGGCAGACTGGTAAAACGGGACAGGCGGCGTACAGTGGAAGAACTAACATCAGACTTTCATGCTGTGCAGATTACAAGTGTGTCTCAACACACAGCGCACTTCACTCCTCATGATGGGCACACGCAGTCAATGACGCATGGATGTGCCAATTTTAACACCACGATATCAGCCACTATGACTGAAATGGGTAAGTGACCATCGGCACTGGATGTTGGAACAGTGGCAGAGCGTTGCATGGTCTGACGAATCCCGCTACCTCCTTCATCATGCCGGTGGGAGGCAGCGAATCCGTCGTCTTCCAGGGGAACAGCTCCTTACCACGTTTGCTGAGGGGCGGAGACAAGCTGGCGGCGGCTCCATTGTGATCATGCGAGCATCCAAGGGTCCAGTGGAGCCAGTGTAAGGCCCCGTGATGGCCAAGAAGTATCGTACACTTGTTGCAGACCATGTACACCCATTCATGGTGATCATATTTTCCGCAGGTTCGAATCCTGCCTCGGGCATGGATGTGTGTGGTGTCCTTAGGTTAGTTAGGTTTAAGTAGTTCTAAGTTCTAGGGGACTGATGACCTCAGAAGTTAAGTCCCGTAGTGCTCAGAGTCATTTGAACCATATTTTCAGACGCCAGTGGCATTTTTCAGCAAGACAATGCGCCATGTTACAAGGCCAGAAATGTGATGGAGTGGTTCGAGGAACACAGTGGCGAGTTCAATTTGACGTGCTGGCTCCTCCAACTCGCCAGATTTGAAGCTGATCGAACACATCTGGGACGCGATTGAACATCGTGTCAGAGTTAACCCTCCCCCCCCCCTCCCCCACCTTCCAGACAAACTGCGTTTCTACACCTGTTAACTAGTAACTAGGTGTGTATGTAAAAACGAGAATTGCAGCTTCTCCTGCAATTCACTGTTATGGAATCTTACTGTTATTAGTCATGCACTGATAGCATGTCCATAGCCCTACTAATAATTTGTTGCGGCTGTACTGGGGTACAATTTAAATCATGCCAAAATGATTAATCATTTGCATAAGGCATCACATCATCTATTAAATGAGGACTGTTACGCAGAGGAGACTAAATGAAACAAGCCGGTATACCATTTATGTCGAGAATTGATTTTAAACTTTGTTGCGGGACTAGTAATCAGTAAGACTTCAAAACTGCAGATTCCAGTAGAAGTTGCAATACTCGTTAGTACGTACACACCCAGTTGCGAGTTAATAGGTGTAAAAACGCATTTTGCCCGCTGAGTTAAGCGAGTGAGCGAGCTCAGGCCTATCTTCGTGACGTACGCGCCGCGGCCTGTCTTTCTCGTGGGCCTCGCGCCCACACAATGTGACGTCAGCTGTCCCCACTCAACGCGCCAGAGCCGGCGGTAACAAGCCGTGGTCATGGTGAGACGTGAGAGGGACTGAGGGGCGCTTTGACTAATTCTGCTGGAGTCTTCATCGCTCCGCTTGACAGCTTAGGGATGCACTACACAAAGGAAGCAGCTACTCGGGTAGCAGATTACTTGTGGAGCGCACATGGAGGTCTTCCAGGCTAGGCGGTAGTCTGAGGCCCTCTGATGATTGCTTCCTGTCGAGAGAGCGCAAGCAGATCATGTACACTTTTAGTGTCTAAATTTTAACTCTAAATTTCGAAATTTTCGTAATGAAGTTCCTGAAATTACTATCTTCCAAGGAAGTAGTAGCGCTCAAATTACTCTCGGAACCGGGAGCTGGCTGAAACCCAAAGTACCAAGCTCCAAAACATTTAGTGAGGCATGGAACATATATCAGAAAGACAGATTAAAAGCCAAAGGTGAGGGAGTTGTAATATTTATGTTTTGACAGGTACAAGAAGCTCTTCTTAGAGCAGTTGAGAACACAGCAGTGGGAAGTCGAATCACTTTGGTGAACTTCGGATCGCGCCTGACGTGGATGGTGGGCGTAGTGGGTCGACTCTAAGATCAGAGATGGTTCGGCGGTTTCGGACGACAGACACGTTGTCTGCCGCGATCGGCACCAGTTTAGACTTTATTAGCAGTTTCTGGTTATTTGGACATGTAGTTGACAACAGTGTGACAGTAATTACGGAAATGCGCAAGTCATTATTTTGTTGAAGAATGGAAATTATTTGTGAGTCTAAAGTGGAATGTAACTGTGCAGTTTCGCGTGCTCTGCTAATAAAAAGCGAGTGGCATCTCATACAAACAAATCAATTGGAAATTTAATTATTCATAAAATATCAGTTCCTTGCTGAGAATTTATTGCAGTCTCAAGATAACGGATTCACGACATTCGTGCTGTTTCTTGCGCAGAGGACAACAACTATAGAAGACTGCAAGTTGGTGAACATTAATTAGCACTTACGTATTCCACTAAGAGCGGTGGAAAGAAATAGGCACCACGCGTGTACTCCAATCTTAGTACATATGAGATCGGTGACACGTTATCTGTGGTAACACAGAGGAAGTATGAAGGAGAGAAATTTTCGAGGCAAGGGGTCTTCCGTACGTACTATATATCTCACCCTATCTCTACCTGTCTCTTTCACCTTGCCATAGAGCGTTCATTGCTGTCGCCAAAAATATTGTCTGTCGAAGTCCAAAATGAGACACGACGAAAAGGCGTATGTGAACTCAGGTTAATCATCGGAGGTTTTTACTGACCACTTGATTCCGCCGCCAGTTGCAGAATCACTCCAGGAAATTAAGCTCATTAGCACGGAAATACCCAAGACCTGTGGTATTAATTGGAGGCGATTTTAATCTGCCGAGTATAGACTGGGACGTCTATGGATTCACCGCAGGTTGGTAGGATGGATGGTCATATGAAGTACTTTTCAACACGTTTTCCGAACACTGCCTTAAGAACTGGTTAGACAAATCACACACAATGTAAATGTTTTACATCTTGTAGCAACAAACAGGCCTGATGCCATCGACAGTGTCAGCAGAGAGACGGGGATTAGTGATCGTGATTATTACTAAAGTTAATAAAGCCGTCAAGTAGGCTAGGAGACTATTGATGCTAGAAAAAGCAGATAAGCAGTTGTTAGCATACTAATTACACAAAGACTGAATATCATTCAATTCCAATATGACAAACTTAGAGGAATTATGGATAAAGTTTAAATCGATTGTAAATTGCGCTCTTTAGACTTATGTTCCAAGTAAGTGGATTAAGGACGGAAAAGATCATCGGTAGTTTAATAACTAAATTCGAAAAAAGTGAGGAAAGAGAGATTGTTGCACACAGGGATAAAAAAAGAAAAAAGAAGAAAAGCGCCAATGTCGGAGGGTAAAAGTTGTGTGATTTCAAAGGTTCGATTCTTGGTCGAGGCGTTTTTATTTTCATTTGCCAATTTCATTCTGCCATATAATATCGTATGTATACACGTTTCTTAAGCCACACGTGTCCGACGTTCTTTACATAGTACAGTGTTCCGTAACGGTGAACACAACAAAAACGTGGTCAGACAAGTCAGCAATAGATAGTTGAAACAAGTGACTTATTGTAGGCCAGAATAACTACAAAAACAACATCAATTTCGAGATGCCAAAAATGATTACACAGTTAAATAACTTAACATCTAGTAACCATTTATACTACATGCAATACGTCCACTCAGATGCAACACGTTAGCAAACAGGGACCATAATAATTTCCATATTAATGACCGAAGGACGTTTACAAAAGAATATGTTGTCCTCAGAGTAGATGCTCAAAGCGACCCCCTGCACGTCCAAACATTCTGCGACCCGCTGGATCTTACTGCTCTGGACTCTTCGCAACACGGCTGCATCCACAGATACAAGAGTAGCATGAACACGCGCTCTCAGTTGTTCCACATGTGTTGGCGGAGTAGAATACACGTGTTCCTTCAAGTGTGCCCACAGGAATAAATCCACGAGATTTAGGTAAGTTGAACGCGGAGGCCATACAATTGGACCTATCTGTCCGAGCCATTTCCATGGAAATGTTTTGTCTAGATACCGTCGCACATTAATTTAATGTATGCAGGTACACAATCATGTTGGAACCTCTGCCCAGAATGAAGTGGAACATCTTCCAGTGCGTCAGGGAAATAGTTAGAGAGGAATGCGTGAAGGGACCCAAACTCATGTCTCACAATATTCCACCCTGACATTGAGACAAAGCGAATTTGATATCCACGGTCGCGGGTAACGTGCGGGTTAACGACACTGTGCATACGGAAGACACTCTCACGCGTGAACGCTGCTTTATCCGAGCGTATTACCGTGTTCATGAAGCCGTCGTTAGTTTTCTGTTGTTGTTGGAACCATTCACAGAACTCCATATGCAAACGGCGGTCTGTAGGATACAGGTGTTGCGTTAAAGAATAATGATAGGGGTGCCGCCCATGCTCGTACAACACGTCAACGACCGTACGTTGCTAGACACGTAGCTGCCTCCTTCGTTGGGAGACGGCCGCTGTTGCCGAGGGCTTCTAGGCTCTTCAGTGTGGAACCACGCGACCGCTAAAAAATGGTTCAAATGGCTCTGAGCACTATGGCACTTAACATCTCAGGTCATCAGTCCCCTGGAACTTAGAACTACTTAAACCTAACTAAACTATGGACATCTCACACATCCATGCCCGAGGCAGGATTCGAACCTGCGACCGTAGCGGTCGCGCGGTTCCAGACTGTAGCGCCTAGAACCACGCGACTGCTACCGTCACAGATTCGAATCCTGCCTCGGGCATGGATGTGTGTGATGTCCTTAGGTTAGTTAGGTTTAAGTAGTTCTAAGTTCTAGGGAACTGATGACCTCAGATGTTAAGTCCCACAGTGCCCAGAGCCATTTGAACCAACCTTCGTTGGGGCTGTTAGTGTATGATCTCTCGAACAGCTTGAAACGTCTCAACAGAGCCGTTCCATAAGAACTTCCCACTAACTAAAGACATTATGAATTATGTGGCCCACCGTGGCCCACCGTGTAACTGTGGCTGAGCGAATGCACCGTCCCAGAAGGCTTGAGTAGGTGGACTGACAGCAGAAAAATGTATGAAGGCTTGAATAGGTGGACTGATGGCAGAAAATGTTTTTTCTTGCCACATAACCAAGTATTTTGCCAAAGGTCATCAGTGTTTGCTTATATCATGTCATTTATTATGTTCCACGTTTCCACATATATACCTATTCCTTTCCCTGAACCGTCTTGTGTGTGTGAATGTGAACAAATGAGTGTTTGAATGTCTTTTCTATCTATTTGTGGTGGAAGTTGAGTTGGTCGTCGTCTGCTAGAGCGAGGGCTGTGTGCTCGTTACTTGGAGGGGAGAGCGGGATGACCAACTCAAGACCCTTTTACCTGGGCAGAGAGGTCTAGTCTTTCTGGAGGGGGTATTGTTGGTTTGTCAGGTTGGTGACGGAAGCTCTCTCTGGTTTCCGTTTTCACGTGGTAGCCGGTGGAACCTTTGTGGAGAGGAAGGCATTCTGCTGTTGGTTACTAGAGAGCACAGGCTTAGTCCTATGTTGCTTTGCTAGAAACTTCCGAAGTTTGCGTTTTATCCGTTGTAAATAGCCTGAAATATTTAAGTTCGCTTCATCTGAAACGCTATGGATCTTCCAGTGCCTTTGTGCTATGAGGTAGTAGTAATGGCTGACGATTATGTGCAATTTTTGCACTGATCGGACTTGGCATTGTTCCAGTAGAACCACGTGGTACAATTCACTCACCACAGGAACTTTCCATCATGTTTAGGTTACAATAACTTGCCGCTACTTCGTGTGAAAAGTAAGGGTGATTATTTCTTCATGCGTATGCGTTTTTCAATTTCTTTACGCCCTTGATTTCTAAACAGATCGTCGTGCCCTTCGTTCGAATTGCAATCGTTGTCGTTGTTTGGAGAGCCACCTGCTCAACCTTTCATTTATAATAAGTTTCTTTCGGTGTGAGTTTAAGTAATTCCGTTTGTGATATTGTTTGTGAATTCTCGAAGTTTTCATGCAAGTGCGGAAATCTGGCGGAACAAATCTATTGTGTGAGAACCACGTGGGTGTGGAATAGTTGGATCCTTCAGCCGGACCAGATTATTCCCCACTGATTTGATTTATACGGCTGCTATTCTCTGATGGAAATGCACTCTCTCTACCCACTTTTCCTCCTTTGCATACGAATGCTGGTGGTGGTTTCTTGCTTGAGTTCATCTTCTGAATCTGAACTGAGTGACTGAGTGTATGACCATTTCCTTATTACCACACCTCCTTTTCCTTCCCTCGAATTTCACGAATGCTACGATTTTCTCATTAAAGAGAAGCAGATTATCTTGTTCCAGGATCAGGCAACCGTTTTTCTCTAATAATGTAATTGATTCCCTCCATTATTGAGCACTGTTAATTAAATAAACCCGCGATAAGCTTTACACCATCAATCCTGCGTATTATTTCACGATCATTAGGTTAATTCCCGGTTTCAGTTGTAAAATCAGCATGAATGCTCTGTTCATTTTTATATCTTTCGACAAGTCATTGCGTAAGGGCAGTAATAAGAGAGGTGAAAATCACAAGAACAACTTAATTAAGTGGTCAAAGAGAAAAAGGGGGAAAACAATTGTAGATTCCTTTTTTATAAACAATTTCCAGCTCGGTCGGTTCTCTTGTCTTAAGAGTCGGCTTAGGCTGGTGGCGACCCTGAAATTCTATCATATTAGTTGTAAGTCTGAATTCCCCAAGGTACTAAAAGTATCATACCGGTCAATGGGTCCTAGGTCAAGTTGCTATTGTAGACTCCGTGCAAGACCTAAGCATCCTACTTACAAGCTTCCTCAGCAGCTGGAGTACGGCAGGTTAGTGGACGACGTCTGTCACGGCGATGGTGGATGGAGAGAACGTGTCTCCCGAAGGCCAAGCTCCAGACGACGAATCAAATTTTTATCTGGATGACGCCGACCCGGATATCTAGCAGCATGTTCACGAGCAGCAATACCAACCCACTGCGTGTGCATACCGGGGGAAGTCATTCCAGATGTGGAAAGGGTCCTTCCGGATGCCATGAAGGGTACAGGGTGCAGCCACCTGCAGGTGGTCGCTCATGTCGGCACCAATGATGTGTGTCGCTATGGATCGGAGGAAATCCTCTCTGGCTTCCGGCGGCTATCTGATTTGGTGAAGACTGCCAGTCTCGCTAGCGGATGAAAGCAGAGCTCACCATCTGCAGCATCGTCGACAGGACTGACTGCGGACCTTTGGTACAGAGCCGAGTGGAGGGTCTGAATCAGAGGCTGAGACGGTTCTGCGACCGTGTGGGCTGCAGATTCCTCGACTTGCGCCATAGGGTGGTAGGGTTTCGGGTTCCGCTGGATAGGTCAGGAGTCCACTACACGCAGCAAGCAGCTACACGGGTAGCAGGGGTTGTGTGGCGTGGACTGGGCGGTTTTTTTCGGTTAGATGGCCTCAGGCAAGTACAGAAAGGGCAACAGCCTCAAAGGGTGCGGGGCAAAGTCAGGACATGCGGGGACCAAGCAACAATCGGTATTGTAATTGTAAACTGTCGAAGCTGCATTGGTAAAGTGCCGGAACTTCAAGCGCTGATAGAAAGCACCGAAGCTGAAATCGTTATAGGTACAGAAAGCTGGCTGAAACCAGAGATAAATTCCGCCGAAATTTTTACAAACGCACAGACGGTGTTTAGAAAGGATAGATTGCATGCAACCGGTGGTGGCGTGTTTGTCGCTGTTAGTAGTAGTTTATCCTGTAGTGAAGTAGAAGTAGATAGTTCCTGTGAATTATTATGGGTGGAGGTTACACTCAACAACCGAGCTAGGTTAATAGTTGGCTCCTTTTACCGACCTCCCGACTCAGCAGCATTAGTGGCAGAACAACTGAGAGAAAATTTGGAATACATTTCACATAAAATTTCTCAGCATGTTATAGCCTTAGGTGGAGATTTCAATTTATCAGATATAGACTGGGACACTCAGATGTTTAGGACGGGTGGTAGGGACAGAGCATCGAGTGACATTATACTGAGTGCACTGTCCGAAAATTACCTCAGGCAATTAAACAGAGAACCGACTCGTGGAGATAACTTCTTTGACCTACTGATAACAAATAGAACCGAACTTTTCGACTCAGTAAGTGAAGAACAGGGAATCAGTGATCATAAGGCCTTTGCAGCATCCCTGAATATGGAAGTTTATAGGAATATAAACAAAGGGAGGAAGGTTTATCTGTTTAGCAAGAGTAATAGAAGGCAGATTTCAGACTACCTAACAGATCAAAACGAAAATTTCTGGTCCGACACTGACAATGTTGAGTGTTTATGGAAAAAGTTCAAGGCAATCGTAAAATGCGTTTTAGACAGGTGCGTGCCGTGTAAAACTGTGAGGGACGGGAAAAACCCACCGTGGTTCAACAACAAAGTTAGGAAACTACTGCGAAAGCAAAGACAGCTTCACTGCAAGTTTAAACGCAACCAAAACCTCTCAGACAAACAGAGCTAAACGAGGTCAAAGTTAGCGTAAGGAGGGCTATGCGTGAAGCGTTCAGTGAATTCGAAACTAAAATTCTATGTACCGACTTGACAGAAAATCCTAGGAAGTTCTGGTCTTACGTTAAATCAGTAAGTGGCTCGAAACAGCATATCCAGACACTCCGGGATGATGATGGCATTGAAACAGAGGATGACACGCGTAAAGCTGAAATACTAAACACCTTTTTCCAAAGCTGTTTCACAGAGGAAGACCGCACTGCAGTTCCTTCTCTAAATCCTCGCACAAACGAAAAAATGGCTGACAACGAAATAAGTGTCCAAGGAATAGAAAAGCAACTGGAATCACTCAACAGAGGAAAGTCCACTGGACCTGAAGGGATACCAATTCGATTCTACACAGAGTACGCGAAAGAACTTGCCCCCTTCTAACAGCCGTGTACTGCAAGTCTCTAGAGGAACGGAAGGTTCCAAATGATTGGAAAAGAGCACAGGTAGTCCCAGTCTTCAAGAAGGGTCGTCGAGCAGATGCGCAAAACTATAGACCTATATCTCTGACGTCGATCTGTTGTATAATTTTAGAACATGTTTTTTGCTCGCGTATCATGTCGTTTTTGGAAACCCAGAATCTACTCTGTAGGAATCAACATGGATTCCGGAAACAGCGATCGTGTGAGACCCAACTCGCTTTATTTGTTCATGAGACCCAGAAAATATTTGATACAGGCTCCCAGGTAGATGCTATTTTCCTTGACTTCCAGAAGGCGTTCGATACAGTTCCGCATTGTCGCCTGATAAACAAAGTAAGAGCCTACGGAATATCAGACCAGCTGTGTGGCTGGATTGAAGAGTTTTTAGCAAACAGAACACAGCATGTTGTTCTCAATGGAGAGACGTCTACAGAAGTTCAAGTAACCTCTGGCGTGCCACAGGGGAGTGTTATGGGACCACTGCTTTTCACAATATATGTAAATGACCTAGTAGATAGTGTCGGAAGTTCCACGCGGCTTTTCGCAGATGATGCTGTAGTATACAGAGAAGCTGCAGCATTAGAAAATTGCAGCGAAATGCAGGAAGATCTGCAGCGGATAGGCACTTGGTGCAGGGAGTGGCAACTGACCCTTAACATAGATAAATGTAATGTATTGCGAATACATAGAAAGAAGGATCCTTTATTGTATGATTATATGATAGCGGAACAAACATTGGTAGCAGTTACTTCTGTAAAATATCTGGGAGTATGCGTGCGGAACGATTTGAAGTGGAATGATCGTATAAAATTAATTGTTGGTAAGACAGGTACCAGGTTGAGATTCATTGGGAGAGTCCTTAGAAAATGTAGTCCATCAACAAAGGAGGTGGCTTAAAAACACTCGTTCGACCTATACTTGAGTATTGCTCATCAGTGTGGGATCCGTACCAGATCGGGTTGACGGAGGAGATTGAGAAGATCCAAAGAAGAGCGACGCGTTTCGTCACAGGGTTATTTGGTAACCGTGATAGCGTTACGGAGATGTTCAGCAAACTCAAGTGGCAGACTCTGCAAGATAGGCGCTCTGCATCGCGGTGTAGCTTGCTGTCCAGGTTTCGAGAAGGTGCGTTTCTGGATGAGGTAACGAATATATTGCTACCCCCTACTTATACCTCCCGAGGAGATCACGAATGTAAAATTAGAGGGATTCGAGCGCGCACGGAGGCTTTCAGACAGTCGTTCTTCCCGCGAACCATACGCGACTGGAACAGAAAAGGGAGGTAATGACAGTGGCACGTAAAGTGCCCTCCGCCACACACCGTTGGGTGGCTTGCGGAGTATAAATGTAGATGTAGATGTAGATGTTACCAGATGCGCCAAAGACCAGAAGCATATCTGCATATGCATCGCCTGTGTATGCTATGCGTTTGCCGCACTGTTTTAGAACAAAACAAGAAGAAAATATGATATGTTCACGAATGTACATGAGTCTGTCACGGATGCACTACTCCGCTAGAAACTAGTCCGTGTCTGGTGAACAATGCAAACAGTATAAACATGTCATTAATAGCAGCTTGGTATTCCATCTAACGCGCTTCACCTCTCCTTTTTGTTTTGCATAATTCATCCCAGCACTGATAATTACGAAATGTTCGTAATGAATGTGATGTTTCCACATTTGCATTGATAATAATAATACTAATAATAATAATAGTAACGTATGGAGATATTTAGTAAACAGCATGCGCTTATCAGACTCGGTGTTGAAAAGCATAATTAGCGGTTCCATGGTGTTAATGGTGAAATGGTGACCAAGTTTGGAAATTATTTGCAAAGCATTTTGCTAGTCCACTGTTGACATAAGGCCCTAACGAAATATAATGGACCTGAACGTGGCCAGAGTAATAGTTTGTACTATGGTAATAACCGATGGGACCACTTGGGTGGGGTGGTGGGGGAGGGGGGGGTGGTGGGAGGTGGGGGAGCGAGGAGGGTACACAGAAAACAGATTTGGAATCTAGCAGATCCAGTCCATGACATGCAAAAGGCTTTTTTAAAGCTGCCAGTGAAAACGATTGTACTTCCATTTCTGTGTTCGTAGTTCATAATCCCAAATTTTTTGTAGAAGACCCACTGTAATCGCTGTATGACGATTAAGAAGCCAGATACCGTACCACGGAGACTACATTTAGCAAATAAAACCAAGTACGTGTCGACTCAAAATCGAACCCTCGACCTCTTGCATGGTAACCCAAAACGCTATCTACTGCACCAGCTGCACAGCATAACTAGCAGTTGTTAACAGAGGTAGTTACAGTAGATGTCATTACAGTGTTGCCAGATTGCCACTTCCCAACGTCTATTTACTGCCGGAAATATGCGCAGGACGAAATTTTGTGACAGATATTTTTGTATTGCTAGTAAGCGAAGAATCGCGCTGCGAAGTAGGAATGCGCGAATTTTTCTTCACCCTGTAAAAAAAGAATAAGAAAAAAAAGTAAAGGAAAGGAGCCGCATAACTACTGACCAACATCCTTAACATCGGTTTGCTGCAGAATTCTTGAATACATTCTAACTTCGAATACAATAAATTTCGTTGAGACAGAAAAGCTTCTGTCACCAAATTCAACTCGGA
Organism: Schistocerca americana; assembly: GCF_021461395.2. Lineage (NCBI taxonomy): Eukaryota > Metazoa > Arthropoda > Insecta > Orthoptera > Acrididae > Schistocerca > Schistocerca americana. Next base: position 463,787,527 of record NC_060130.1, read on the forward strand.
TTTAGGTAGCATTGCTCGTGCGAAACTCAGTTTGCTCTTTGTCCACATATCTTTCGAAATATGGATGAAGGGCAACGGACAGATTCCATATTCCTAGCTTTCCGGAAAGCGTTCGACACGGTGCCCAGCTGCAGACTGTTCACGAAGGTGAAGGCTTTTTAAGTAACAGAACCCAGTGTTTTTTGTCCACGACGGCGAGTGTTCCTCAGAGGCAAGGTTACCGTGAGAAGTTCCCCAGGGAAGTGTGTCATAAATCACCTGACGGACAGAGTGAGCAGAGATTTTCGTGTGTTTGCTAATGACGCTGCTGTGTACGCTAAGGTATTGTCGTTGGGTGACTGTAGGATGATACGAGATGACTTACACAGAATTTTTAGTTGGTATGATGAATGGCAGTTTACGCTAAATGTAGAAAAATGTAAGGTACTGCGGATGAGTAGCAAAAATAATACTGTAACGTTCGAATACAGCATTAGTATGGTGCTGCTTGACAGAGTTACACCTAGTAAATTCCTAGGCGCTAGGTTGCAAATCGATATGAAGTGTATTTGGCACGTCATGTTGGTAGTACGGGAATTTTGGGAAACTGTAGCTTTTCTTTAAAGTAGGCGTGTAGAAAGCTAGTGTGACCCATTCTTGAATAATGCTCGAGTGTTTGGGATCCCCACCACGTCCGATTAAAGGAAGACATCGAAGCAGTTCAGAGGCGTGCAGATAGATTTGTTACTGGTAGATTCGATTAGCTAGCAAGCATTAGAGTGAAGCTTCGTGAACTCAAATGGAATTCTCCGGAGGGAAGGCGATACTTTTCAGGAAGCACTATTGTGGAAATTTGGAGCACAGAGATTTGAGGCCGACTTCAGAACGATTCTACTGCCGCCCACATACATTTCGCGTAAGGGCTACGAAGACAACATGAGAGAAATTAGATCTCGTACTGAGGCTTTTAGACAGTCATCTTGCCCTCGCTCTACTTGCGGGTGCAACAAGAAAGGATATGGCTTGCGGAGTATATATGTAAATGTAGATGTAGATGTACCAGCAGCACTGGATGAATAACTGGTCAGCGTCTTTGCAGAAGCACGGAGAGACATCCACTGACATGAAACATCTTCTTACTGCTGTAATATCACAATGTGGTACGCTTAAATGGTGGCAGTTTTGTGGAGAGTGCTTTGTTTCGTCGTGGTGTGTTACGTAAAAATACTGCAGTAGACTTAGCATTGTTTCCTGGTAGAAAAGCACGGATACTGAATGCGAAGAAACAGCCAACCGTAAAGTAAACTAGCCTAGGCCGGTTCTTTCACACTTACTTGTTGGTGTTGAATTTTACTAGGATTACCTTGGTATAATATCACTTACGTGAATCCAGTGACAATGGGTAAGACACCAGCACATCATATGAAATAGTTTTCCGAGTTGTACTGGATGCGGTAGCACTACTATTAGCTCTGTCGAGGCCTCAAAGATGTCAGTCTCTTGTGGCAGTATTGCTACACGTTGTTTTGATAGCAAAGACCTTCTTTCTGACAAGGAAAATTAAACAGTAGTTCGAGCTAAGAACCATGAGCCAAAAGCTTTGTATAACAGGAAACCGGATTACGTGGGGATAAAGCAAATGACAACTTATGTGCTTCCACATCAGTTTATAAACTGAGTTGTGTTTCAAGGGAACTTTCTAAGTGGCATGGTCGTGACAATAATCTAGCAATGGCCCACAAACAAATTCTTGCGAGAAATTAGCAGCAGATTTAGTGGAGAAGAGAGACTTGGAAGGAGACGTGGGATTCTAAGGTTGACTCAGAAAAGATCTGATAAAGAAGAGGCCCTCTAATAGGCTTAGGACTGATATTTGGATTCACGGGACTGGTGTGGATTTTGATGTTGATAAGGGCACAAGAAATATTGTGACTTTGAAAAAGACCAAATTAGTGATGTGAGCTCTAACTCTGCAAAAGTAAAGCAATAAAAAACTTTAAGTGTTTCGTGTGAGGTTTCAGTCATGTAGGAATTTTCAGTCACGAACATCGATCCGAACATGAAGTGAGCGGTGAGCGAATGTTTGACAGAACTCCTCTATAATCAGATGGGTTATTTTATTGAGCTGTGGATTAATTCCTTATATATGAAGCTCGTTGTTAATGTTATTGAAGTGCTTTGTGGAAACGTTCAGCTTAAGAAAGGGGGATAAAGCTGAGACGCATGGGATTGTTTGCTGGGAGATCTCGAAGGGTTATTCAAACATTAAATTTAAAAGTACTTCTTCTTTCGTCGACATTGGTACCAACACTGACGACAGGTGGGTGTTGCAGCTCCGTTAGATGAATGCGACTTATTAGTGCTTTTAGTAGACTGCTCTATTGTATTTGTGTAATTAATGACTAGTGTGGAACAAGGTTTCTGTACTTAGTTTGTTCGACCTAAATGAGGTTAACCTCTAATTCAGAGGATGGATTGCCATGAGTTATCACAGATTCGCAATTTATGAGACACTGCAGACGCCGGATGGTTAAAATTGAAGTGTAGCTACTCACAGACGTCCAGTGTGGATTGTAATTGGGGCATGTCAGCGACGCTTGGTAGATATATTAATGCATTAATATGGAGCCGATTAATGTTGGAAAATAAACTAGTTCCAGTTGTGGGCAACACCAAGTCTGGTGCTGTACACTGTTTGCAGGACGGTATGATATCCACGCTGTCATCCGACAAGCCACAACGTGAGTTAACAGTATGGCTATAGATAAGAGAGACCGTGCGTTGTTAGTGAAACTGTTTTACGTGAACAGTAGCAATTACAGTGCTGCATTGAGAGAGTATCGCCAGCTGAAAGGTCTGATGATAGGCCCGATGTCATTAAGCAGTTTAAAGAAGATGATAATGAAATTGGAAAACATGGGTGAGCTTGGTGTGACACCTGGAAGAGGGAGGTGTCCTATTATGGAGGAAGTTATTGACGTGGTTGCTGCTGCTGTAACTGACAACGCAGCATATGCACCGGCTAGTGATATTGCTTGTGGAGTGTAACGAGAGTTGTTCGTCCCATGATCAACAGCACAGGACGTTTTGCAGTACCCATACAGGATCCAAACGGAACAGCAACTGAAACCCCATCATCTATAGCAACGTTCTGAATTTGCTCTTTGGTTTCTGGAACGGATCGACGTTGAGGACATGTGGCCGGGCCATACTCTATGGAGTGACGACTCTCATGTTACATTACAAGGTGCAGTGAATACATAGAACTACCGAATATGAGTACCGTGAAACTACGTGTTGTGGACTAACAGCCATTGCACTCGCCGTATGTGCCGTGAGCAACTGTTGATCTCTTCGACGCCTTCGGTGCTCATATTGAACAAATTGTATAAGCAGTGGTTAGTAATAGAATCAATGTTATGCCTTTTTCATTTGTTTGACCTTTTCTGCCCACCTCCCGCTTGTAAGCCATTACATTTGGAAACATTTCTACACATGTTTCCTGCATTAGCAGCTGCTATTCGATAATTACAGCCCACGTGGGCCTCTCTGAGCAGCTGATTTTTAATTATAACCATCCGGCGTATGTGGAATTGAGTCCAGTACATCGGGACTTAATGTGATGAGGAGTGCTGGCTGCGGTGGTCGAGCGGTTCGAGGCGCTTCAGTCTGGAACCGCGCGACTGCTACCGTCGCAGGTTCGAATCCTGCGTCGGGCATGGATGTGTGTGTGATGTCCTTAGGTTCGTTAGGTTTAAGTAATTCTAAGTTCTAGGGGACTGATGACCTCAGATGTTAAGTCCCATAGTGCTCAGAGCCATTTGAGCCATTTTTTTGTGTAAAAATTACCAGTGCTCTTTTCCTTATTACTTGAGATACGCTTTCCATATTCGGATAAATTTCACCATTGTTGCATAATTTCAAAGCTTTCAGTGTTTATCGTGAGCCTAAAGTTTTCCAAAGGATTTGCCTTTCTAATATTTCTAATTTATCTAAATTATAGCGTAATGCTAGACAGCCGCTTTGTTATACAAGGGGCAATCAAATAAAAACGACACAGATGGAAAAAATTAAATAATCTCATTATTTCAAAATTATCGCCATAACTGTTAATACATTTATTCCACTGAGTGACAAGACGGTCAATGCCTTCACGAAAAACTGCGGTACTGTACGGAACCGCGATTGTACTTAGGCGTGCACCACTTCGTCCGAAGCAAATCGACAGCTACGAATGATTTTCTTCAGGGCTCCTAAAATGCGGAAATAACGGAAATATCATGAAGAGAGATCGGGACTGTATGGAAAATATGTAAGGGCTTCCCAGAAAAACTCGTGCAGCTTATCCGAAACAACCTTGGTGACATGTGGGCCCGCCCGCACTACGCTACTGTAATGCGCTATTTTTACACTTTTAGAGTGGCATTTTTTGTTGAAAAAGTCCTTAGTTTTTCCATATGCCCTTCCCATTGTATGTATCTCTTCCTCTATTGAAAAAGTCTGTAGTTATTCCATATGCCCTTCCCATTCTATATATCCCTTTCTCTATTGCAAAATTTCCCAATCGGTTTCCTTGGATTGTCTTCCCATGTTATTTAAGCTTTTGAACCTTTTCAATATGGCCTATATCTGTTTTCAGAACTTACGGTGCATTTTTAATGTTTGTAATAATGTCGTTTCTTCTGCAGAAACGGATTCTATTGACAATTTCTTGTAAACGATTAATTTGTGTTACAGCAGATGTCACTTTTCAGAAAGTAGTATTTGCGTTACCTCTTCCCAACCTCAATCATGAAATCTTATATTCATTTTGTTTTGATTCAAAATTCTCTCTGTTTTTTTTAACTCAATTAAAAAGAATTGGGGATAGGCCATCGCCGTGCCGTAAATCTGTATTTAATTCTAAGGGCTGAGACATTTCTCCCACAAATTTCGTGTTAAATACTGTCTGTAAGTGTTTCCAGAATTGAATTTGCTAATTTAGACTTAACACCAAACTTTCTGATTATTTTATCTCTAGCTTTTCTGTCAACGGAATCAAAGGACATTTTGAAATCAACAAACATTACTACAATATCTTTTGAATTTAGGAATCTATGGCGAATGGTTGACTTCAGCTTAAATATTTGTTCATAACATGATCTTATAGCCTTTGCGTGTTGGTAGATGCAACTGTAACAGATTAATCAAAGAAGCACTGACTAACATTGTTCCCTAGCAGGTCGCTGATCTGCGGATCTTCTATCTCAGGCGTCGGAATTCTAGACAGGAACTGATTTGCGAAAGGAGAAGTAGGGCAGCAACAGACAACGAAAATCCGGATAATCTGGAGAAACTTATATTCAAAAATGAACATGTAAATCAGAGGTAGCCCTGTCACAAGTTTTCATAAATTGTCACTCGCACAATCTGGCCGCTGGGCGAACAATAGACTTGCTATAGAACAAGTTGAAAGCGCACAAGTTCACACAACATAACCGTCTTTATAATAAAGGCCAGTCCCTAGAGAGAGCACAGAAATGAAATTAAGCGTATCACTATAACATAAGAAACTAACGATGGGTCACGCTTTAGATAACAGTAACATGGGTCGGCCGAAACAGCTTACAACGCTACATGGCTGATCCGCAGCGCCAGTATCATGCCGTGCAGACGTAGCGGTAGAATAGTGGCAACCGTTGTAATTGCAATGTGTTTAGTAACACTAAACATCACCAATGGTTCGCGGATGACTAACCTAAGCTGTTTCCATGGTAATGGGATGCACTAACTAATAAGTTGCCGTAACTCGCGATGTTGACTTCTCTCTAACTGCCAAGGAATGGGCTGGAGAGCTGCTCCCCAAGTTGTTGAAAACTCAGTCGATGAGCTACGGTGCAACTCCACGGCACACGAGGAGGTCATGGCAGCCAACCTAACTTGCGTGAGAGGTGATATCTTTCCTGCTGTCCTGGTCGCCTGGAGTGGCCGAATGCTGGCCCTCAAGTTGGGTGACCTGAACTGGCGCTAATTCTCAGAACCCGAGAGAAATGTGCGTGCCCCCGCGCCATCGAAGATTCGAAATAACGGTCAGAAAACCAAGCTAGGTTTCGCCATTTTGGGTGTTTTCTATATTAATTAATCGGAGAATGCTAAATTTGCACTGCCCCCTCCAACCGATGGTCCAATACCTCGGTAATGTCTGTGGGCTTGGGAAAACTAATATAGTAGTATCAGTTCAGTAATTCAGCTCGATCAATTGATAATTAATATATCAACTGGTCTGAGTTAAGTATCAGTTTACTCGGAATTGTACTTGGAATTTGAATCTGTGATCAGAATCAAAGGATTAATTTTATTACTCTCTCTTCCTTTGTGGTGAGAGCTGGTCTGGAGAGATGATGTGCTCTTGCCACGCGCGTTTTGTGCTCGACAAAGTCACTGCGTTATAGTCCGCCCTTCCTAAAATCAACTTCATATTCACCGAAATTACTTACTATTTTGTTTCTACTCTTTTTAGTAAACTATGGGAAATATTTTAATTTCAAATTTAAGTTTGTTACCAAGCTTTTATATTTATTATTACTTTGTGGACGTTAAGTACTAAACGATTCACTCGAAAGAAGTTACATGCTAAGGCTCCGTGAAGAAAATAGGCTTCATCCATCCCTTAAATTAATATATTGCTATACGTTAGTTAGTGTATAAAATCACAGCTATCCATTCTGTGAGGTTTTTTCTCCTTGAGCTATTTCTCAGCAGATTTTAGAAGGGTAACTGGGTAAAAAACCTAAATTTGTGATAAATTATAGACTCGTATTATATATTCAAGATTAAATTGTTATTGTTTCATCGTATGTGAGTTATTGTTATGCTTCGAAATCAACTGACCAAACATACATAAATCTATGATTTAGAGCCGTACAATGTGCTTGCTGAACGCCACGTAGGGTAAGGTTTTAGGTCTTTCATTGAGCATATAATACGCAACCAGCTCCTTAATTTCTTCCTAAATCTGATTTGGAAGACATGTCCCCCTACGTTCGTGAGTAAATGGGGTCTCTTATTTCGTGGTACATGCCACGCTTACGACATGTTCTAGTGACTGAATTTATACGTATATACTTCAAGAAGTCACAATGAAAATTTAGATTACATGTAGAATTCCCTTTTTTTATAGGAGACAATGTGAATTACATTCTCAATAAATTTCTTGTTGAAGGTCATGACGTCCTCCTTTACGACTGAGAAATTGGTCTGTAAGACGTATCCGATCTCTCTCTTTACTCCTGCCCTTACTTGCTTTACTTAAATACTAACTACTTCCAGCTTACAATATTTATCCACAGTCAAAATGTTTAGTGACGAGGATCAGCTGCCGTGAGATGCGCTACTTCGTATCATCAGCATGACGGTCACTGACTGGTGTCAGGGAGCCCCTATCGTTGCCCATTATACAGGCTAAACACAGCCTTTAATCAGAGTATATTTTCTGTACTAAGAGGCCTGAAGACGGATGAGCCATCTAACGTTAAGGGTATCTCAATATACAGTGTGTCCCAACCCTTAGGGTTTAAGTTATGCACACAGTAGAGAATCGTAAACGCGTTACTTTTAGATAACAAACCAGATGAATGTTTCAGACTGCACGAAGGATTGAATGAGCATATCGCATCAGAGAAGTGTTCACAACTGTTTCTGTTACAAGCCAACAATTGCCTTTTGCATAGACATTGTTGGTGCTACCTCGGAAAACAAAACACAATCATCTCTCATGCCTCCATGGTGTAGTTTATCGTTGGTTACAGTCCGAAGATACTGCGTTACTCGTAACAGAAACTTGCAGACGTGCACTTAATGTCCGGTGCAGCAGGATCTAGTATTTAGAAATCCGAAAGAATGTACAGATAAAAGAACGTACAGTTGTCGTCCTAAATGCAGGAACTACGTCGCGATGTATAGAAGCTTACGAGAAATCCATAGAGATCGTTCAGGTCAGAGAGAACTTGCCAATGTTCCCGACAGTGATTTGTTCGCTCAGAAATATTTGACGAGTTGGTGAAAGGTCGTGTGAAAGAAGATTCATAAAAAGGCACCCGTCAACTAGCCTGTGAAACGCACGCTTTGAAGACTCTAGTGTGGGCAGTGTCGATGGAGCAGCACCTGCATTTCTCTGATGAACAGCCCAATTGGTTTTGAAACCAGAGGTCAGTTCTGTTAATATATTATGCGGTGATTCATGTACTGGAATTTGTTGTCGCTGTTTTTAATGGGTACTATCACTTCAAATTTTTGTTGTAATTTCTTTATGGCGACAAAAAACGATCATTTTGGGTTCTCTACCGTATATATAATGTAAATTCTAAAGGCTTGAGACGGCCTGCATGAAAGAAAACAGTATTCTGGAAATCGAAGGAAGAATCAGTAACCAGACCAGTTGCAAACTACGAGTATTTGCCCTTTCCAAAAGAGTGTTTGGACAGTGTCATGCTGTTAGTCGAAATCGGTCTTTCAGGGAGCTGGGTGCCTGTTTGCAGATGTCCAGTGTTTGCTGTGTCAGCCTTGAAGGGCTGCGGTCAGCCGGCTGTTTCCGGCCTCGCCCACGCGGTCACGCACCGCATTGTCTCATATAGTTCCGTTCTCCGATTACCGGTTGCCCTGTCATACGCCAAGGACAGACGCGGAGACCACTTCAGCTACCGAGCTCTCCCGCAATCGCTTCGATCTTGCTTTGTAAACATGTATCTGTGGACGTGGCGGAAGGCATTCTGTAGGTGTCGGGGAAGGAAGGGATGGCGGAGGCGTTCGTATCCCCGCCGAGAGGTTATCGAAGTGAAGAAGTCCTGTTGCATTCATCAACATAAGATCATACGTCCATTCTGGCCTTTGGCATTTACTACGTTTTTCCACTCCCGCTTTTTTAGCAGCAACTGTACATTTTCTACGAAGTTTTGTGTGAGAAATCTGCCGTCCGTTACACTTTTCAGATTTCTTACGCATAGTGCTCTTTGGAGCCTATAGCCTAGTCATCAGTTTGGTGGAATTACGCGTGTGTTCTTTGTAAGACTGTTGCCACTCCACTCATATATTTCATTTCAGAAACCAATCCATTTGAGAATTAAGCATGAACATCACCTCTAGATTGTAAATCCAGAATGAATATCCCACTGATTTTTCATACTACAATGACCTTTAGTACGTACGCAGTAATTTCAATGATTTGAATTTCCACAGAGTATTAAACTATTCTTTATCATTATATTGTAGTTGATACAGTTTGTTTTCACTCTTCATTTAGCAACCATTGATAAAAAAAGTGAAGTTCCCAGAAGAGACAGACGAAACGAAATAAAACGTCACAGGTTGAGAGGGTGTGTGGTGATATTTCAATTTCAAATTGACAAAGACTTTGGTAGTATAAGCCCACACTGCACCCCCTATGGGCTGGATGCATGCACTGATTCGATTGGGAAGGCTGTCATAAAGCCATTTGTATCATTTCCTGAGACCACAACTGTTGCAACTGGTACTTCATATCGAGGTTAGTCATACTGGGACGGAGTTGACATCCGAGATGGTCCCGCACATGTTCTATGGAAGACAGAGATGTGGATGTTGCTGCCCACTTGTGTACAGAAAGTTTGTAGAGTCTCGTACCATGTTCGGGAGAGCATTGTCCTGTTGAAAAATGGACGATGATACTGTCGTATGGGTGGTAACACGTAAGGATGCAGGATGTCCTTGTGCCGTTAAAATTCCCTCAGTCACTCCCAGCCGTGACTTGCAATCATACGCAATGGCTCCGGACACCATAACGTCATGAGTGACAACGCTACGTCTCTCCAGATCTCTGGAAGACTGGGCCCTCTCCCCAGGCTGCCGCTATACCCGCCGCCGATGGGCATACAGGGACGTTAGAACCACGATATCGCTGAGTACAATGCGACACCGATCGTTAACAGTCTACGTTTTCTGGTCACTGGACCACTCCCAACATAGCTGTTTGTTTTGTATTGTGGTGTCAACGGCAGCCTACCCTTGGGAAGCTAATTCCACAGTTCGGCTGCTGTTAATCTCCGATCGATGGTGTGGTATGACACAAAATATTGCAGGCAGCCTATTACTTGTAATCAGATGAGAGTCGCAGACTCAAAGGGTTGTGGGGAGTTGGTGCACAATGCTAGGATTTTCTGGTCAAACATGGTCGAGCGGAACCTTGACAAAGAGAGTACCTAGCCTCATGTTCCCGTGTAGTCCAACATCTGACCACTGTCACACCCGAATGCCTCACAAATATGGATACTGCACAATTCGACCAGTCGGCGAAATGGAGACCGAAAATGAGACCTCTTTCAAACAATGTGAAGTGCCAATGACGCTATCTCACACGAGCATTCGGCGTCTCCGTGCTCATCACAGTGATCACTCAACTACATCTGATTGCGTTTCCTCGTCTTACATGCCTTACCAGGCCTGAAGAGTACGTGTAAGAAGTTACAGTTCCGATCATGTCTTCTGGCTGCTTCACTTGTTTGTCAGGGAATGTATAAATAAAAACGTTTTTGATAAATTGAGTTACTACTTAATGATATACTGTATTGAAGTGATGCAAATAATAACAATAACATCAAACCAAACCATTTCCAGACAATATTGTTTCTCTATTTAAGGTTTCTGCGTAATCCGCTGGCCTAGTGAATGTTTTGAGATAACGTAAAGTGTCGCACTACCTAATTACTGTTTTTACTAAAATGAACGGCGAACCTATCTAATCTACGTGCTGTGAGCGTATAACCCCTGTGCATTACAAACCTTGTGTATTACCGGTACTTTTAGCGTAATATCTTCAGCTACATTAACAATTATTATGCGTTAATAATTCACCTCCGATACACTTTGAACAATGTTCATACGGATATGTAAGCGCCAATGTACTGCACAGTACGTCACTTGATGGATCACTTGCACTAGCTGTTTCACACGTGAAGAATGTCACGTTGACACTCCATTACCGGAGCTTGAGACTGACCCCACAGTCCACCACTAAAAATTCAGAGGACAGGTGTCTTTAAATATCATCTGCAGTGTTAAAGCATACTTTCACAGTTCGGGGTCACCAGGACAGCTGACTAGAGAATAGTCTAGAGCGCCTACAATGCTGTACGCTTGTTAGCTTGGACAATGAAACACAATATCTTGTAGTATTTCCACAATCGCATTATCCCTGTTTTCGTCACTGCATTCTGCGTAGCGTTACAGATAAGGACCATGCATAGTCATAAAGTGAACGATGCTCCGACTATCGAAATATGGCACATTTTCAATTTTTCTTCCAATTTTGGAAAAACTTCACAGAACTGTTTGCCCTTATCAGAGGTGCCGCAGTCTGCGTGAAAACATCCATTCTCCAGCGTTTCAGCTGGATTTCATCTCCGATGATGCAGTTAGATATTCTTTCAACTACATTCTGGTCACCCTTCCCAGCCAGTAAGAGTTGCATAAATGGATAGCAGGCCAGGTACAAAGCACTGTTTCCAGGTCACTACCGGCTGGGCTTGTATACGAGCATAGTTAAACAGTAATATCAGAAATGGAGTCCGTCTTGATGGAAAACACCTTGTTATTCGTTTATTTCTTTATTATCCCAAACTAGATTCGGCGACAAATATCACCATCATCAGTGGGGTCTTTTAATCTAAAACATGCAGAACATGGCATGGTTGTACAAACACAGTAAAACATTATTACGTTTTTACAATTCGTCTTTTCAAATATAGTTTTCTGATGATACTTTCATACTACCTTATTTATTGTATGTTACAGCATGTTTTAAGCGATTATTGGCGCTGTTTGCGACATATTTTCTGTGCTCTTTTTTTTCTGTTGCCATCTTTTTACTTAGCGAACATCATGTCATCTGCAACCATGTTAGCGGCTGTTAGTAAACAAATACTAAAAGGTGAACTTCGTGTGTCAGCAGTATATACTTGGGGTTGGGGTAGTGCTGTGGAAACCATTTGTTTGGTGTGTACTAAGCTGTTGCTTAGCTATTCGTGTTCTCACGTTCGTTGGATGGTATGTGGCTGCTTTTATACACAGAAAAACAGAACTTTTGCACTTTGTTTCTGATCCAGAATATTACGCCATCTTGCTGTTCGCGTGTGTCGCGAGAGGCGTATCGCATGTGGCGAGACAAGGCTATGAAAAACTGTAGCGCGAATTACGACTTCTGTTCATTATTTATGTCTCTGTGTGGGATGGGGAAGTGGTTCTTTTGCCTGTGTGTGCTTTCTGTTCTGTTTCCTTGGTCAGTTCTCTCAGAGCTGTAAAGAGTGTGTTGTTGCAGAGTGTTGTGTTTTCATTTATTACATTTTTCCCTTCGACTCTAGCCTTTTGTATGAAGTAATTTTCTTCTATTGTTAGTTGTCGGTATAGACTGTTGCTGTTTCTCAGAATGCGTAGATCGTTTTCGATATTAGTGGGGCTATGGTTTTTGTTCATTAGATGTTCTGCAAAAGTTGAATGTGTGCTGTCACTTTCTTAGTCTTTTCTGAACTGTATTATTTGTTCTGAATGTTACTGGGATCCCTTGCTTTTTCAAGGTGTTTCAAAATGGCCCTGAGCACTATGGGACTTAACATCTGAAGTCATGAGTCCCCTAGAACTTAGAACTACTTAAACCCAACTAACCTAAGGACATCACACACATCCATGCCCGAGGCAGGATTCGAACCTGCGACCGTAGCGGTCACGTGGATCCAGACTGACGTGCCTAGAACAGCTCGGCCACACAGGCCGGCCAAGATGTTTCCTATTCTATGTGATATTTTGTTATTGTATCTTAGTGTGTACCATCTCTCTCTTTTTTCTGAAGTGGTGTGGTCTGCTGTACTGCCTGTGTGTACTGCGTATTTCCGTTTTACCTTGTTGTTGAGTTTGTTTACGAAGTCTGTTTTGTAGTCGTTTTCAACAGCAATTTGTTTGATTATATTTAGTTCCTGTGTGTAGTTTTCTGGTTTAAGAGGTGTTCTGTTTATCCTGTGGAGCATGTGTGTGAAACTGGCATATTTATGCACTGTCGGGTGGTTGGATGAGCTGTGGATAACAGTGCTTGTGGATGTGGGTTTTCTGTAGATGGAGAATTCACGTTGGTGGTTGTTTCTTGTGATAGTAAGATCTAAGAAATTTACTTTCTTGTTGTTTTCTATTTCCATTGTGAAGTGGGTTTGTAGGTGTACCGTGTTGATGTTACAGTGTAGCTTTTCTATCCTGGTATGTGGTTCATCAACAAGACAGATAATGTCATCCACATATCGGTACCAGTAGATTATTTTGTACTCTCCTTGTTTTTCAATGTTATTGAATATTGGACCATATAGAGAACATAGCCTATTATGTACTGACACAGTCAAGTATTGGCACACTGCCTTTTTGCAGAATCTCCTCGAAATTTCGTCTGTATCAGACTTCATTCAGGTTCCTCGTTTTATCAATAACCAAAAAGCAATATTGTGAGTTATTACTTAGGTACCCACATATGGTGACAGTTTCATTAAACGACATGTCAGTCCTTACAAGCGCCTGTTAAATATGCTTTAAATTTAGATTATCCTCTTTGAAATCGACCATCTGCTTCAGAAACCTTGGCTGTCTGTGACTCAAATTAAAGACATTGACTTTCGAATAACGTTTGGAAAAATATTTCCGGATCTCATTCTGCTTTTCCTCGTTTTCAAATATGAATACTCTGTTTGGCTTTACTTTTTCAGGTGGTCGTGTATCGGTGCTTTCGCTGAACATCTGTTATGTTACTCCATCGATACAATGCAAAATCTCCTGCAATTTCCCGAAACAGGATTTTTGAAAGATATTTACATGCTGGACTTAGATTACCTCAGGGTGTGTTAACAGTGTTAGAACAAGATTAGTCTCTAGACAAGACGTTTGTGATGGGCATGTTTCATACACTCGGTCGTGACGACGGCTACCTGCTTACATTGGCATGCAGGATATTTTATAGCTCTTAAACTATTTTTAATTATGAACGCTTACATACTGCAGGGTATATGAACAGAGTTCAATAAGACAGCAGTTCTGTGCCTTTAGCTGGAACATCTGGCTCGTAATCTTATACTTTCCTGTAAACACAACACTGAACCTTAGCGTTGAGAGGTGGTTTCTTCTGATGTGCGCAGTGTTTAGCGAGCTTCCTCCAACAGTTTGCTCCTCAATGACTCGCAAAACCGGTCTAGATACGATACCTTAGCCTGCAGCATACAGCACATTTTATAGCATAACTTGTGCACATTAGATTCTTAAACGTCTCTTCCTGTAGATTTTGGGCTCTCTACTGTTAAATGTATAAATTGTTCCAGGGAAATTTCCTGCTGTGATCGTGTGACCTCCCAGCATTACTGACGAAGATTGGAGGTCCCTGTGGAACATCGCAGAAATCTGCATTGATGTACCACATAGCTCAAGTTAAACAACATAATTACAGCGCCCTGGTGCTGCTGTGACAATTTCACATCACCTGCTAGGCACCTTGATATTTTCATCCCTTGCTGACTCTCTAACGACTGGGTGAACTATTTGTCGATCACTGTTGATATAAATTACTTGCAGCAGTGTGTGCAATTTTTTAAAAAGATGCCGCAGTATCAGAGACGATTATGCTGGGCTCTCCTGCCAGTTCATCATCAGAATGAAGAAGGTTATGATGCTTTGTGGAGTGGCGGTACTAATCGTTCATTTGCGTGAGGGCAGTGAGTCTATACTGCGGGTGATGTCCGCTGATGCGTCGGTCATTACCTTCCTATTGAGAGAGAACACTGACTGCACATCTTTGGCCTGTTCAAGAAGACGACTTAATCGAGACATTCTGTATATTCCTAAACAAGTTGCAATGCTTCAGCCAGAGGACTATGGCTTCCAGGAAGACTATGGCAATCATGTGTTACTATTATTACATGTTGGAGTGCCTCAAATCGAGAACATTTATAAAGCGCTTTTGAACATTTATGGATATCTTTCTTAAGTATGTCACAGTTTAAATGCTGTAAATTATTATTTGTTTCCTGCACAGCATATACGTTTGCTGTGTGTTGTAATTTGCTGCCTCAAGTGTTTAATATTGACGTGTTTTTATTTATGCATGAGTCCTTCTGCAAACATTATAATGTGGATGCACAATGCCGGAATAAATGACCTCCTCCTATCAGAAATCACTGTGTTGGTCGCAGAAAGGGAAATAAATGATTTTTTTCTAGTCAACATATTTAAAATAATAATAATAATAATAATAATGAACCATGGACCTTGCCGTTGGTGAGGAGGCTTGCGTGCCTCAGCGATACAGATGGCCGTACCGTAGGTGCAACCACAACAGAGGGGTATCTGTTGAGAGGCCAGACAAACATGTGGTTCCTGAAGAGGGGCAGCAGCCTTTTCAGTAGTTGCAGGGGCAACAGTCTGGATGATTGACTGATCTGGCCTTGTAACATTAACCTAAACGGCCTTGCTGTGCTGGTACTGCGAACGGCTGAAAGCAAGGGGAAACTACAGCCGTAATTTTTCCCGAGGACATGCAGCTTTACTGTATGATTAAATGATGATGGCGTCCTCTTGGGTAAAATATTCCGGAGGTAATATAGTCCCCCATTCGGATCTCCGGGCGGGGACTACTCAAGAGGACGTCGTTATCAGGAGAAAGAAAACTGGCGTTCTACGGATCGGAGCGTGGAATGTCAGATCCCTTAATCGGGCAGGTAGGTTAGAAAATTTAAAAAGGGAAATGGATAGGTTGAAGTTAGATATAGTGGGAATTAGTGAAGTTCGGTGGCAGGAGGAACAAGACTTTTGGTCAAGTGATTACAGGGTTATAAATACAAAATCAAATAGGGGTAATGCAGAAGTAGGTTTAATAATGAATAAAAAAATAGGAGTGCGGGTTAGCTACTACAAACAGCATAGTGAACGCATTATTGTGGCGAAGATAGACACAAAGCCCATGCCTACTACAGTAGTACAAATTTATATGCCAACTAGCTCTGCAGATGATGAAGAAATAGATGAAATGTATGACGAGATAAAAGAAATTATTCAGATAGTGAAGGGAGACGAAAATTTAATAGTCATGGGTGACTGGAATTCGTCAGTAGGAAAAGGGAGAGAAGGAAACATAGTAGGTGAATATGGATTGGGGGGAAGAAATGAAAGAGGAAGCCGCCTTGTAGAATTTTGCACAGAGCATAACTTAATCATAGCTAACACCTGGTTCAAGAATCATAAAAGAAGGTTGTATACCTGGAAGAATCCTGGAGATACTAAAAGGTATCAGATAGATTATATAATTGTAAGACAGAGATTTAGGAACCAGGTTTTAAATTGTAAGACATTTCCAGGGGCAGATGTGGATTCTGACCACAATCTATTGGTTATGAACTGCAGTTTGAAACTGAAGAAACTGCAAAAAGGTGGGAATTTAAGGAGATGGGACCTGGATAAACTGAAAGAACCAGAGGTTGTAGAGAGTTTCAGGGAGAGCATAAGGGAACAATTGACAGGAATGGGGGAAGGAAATACAGTAGAAAAAGAATGGGTAGCTCTGAGGGATGAAGTAGTGAAGGCAGCAGACGATCAAGTAGGTAAAAAGACGAGGGCTAATAGAAATCCTTGGGTAACAGAAGAAATATTGAATTTAATAGATGAAAGGAGAAAAAAAATGCAGTAAATGAAGCAGGCAAAAAGGAATACAAACGTCTCAAAAATGAGATCGACAGGAAGTGCAAAATGGCTAAGCGGGGATGGCTAGAGTACAAATGTAAGGATGTAGAGGCTTGTCTCACTAGGGGTAAGATTGATACTGCCTACAGGAAAATTAAAGAGACCTTTGGTGAGAAGAGAACCACTTGTATGAATATCAAGAGCTCAGATGGCAACCCAGTTCTAAGCGAAGAAGGGAAGGCAGAAAGGTGGAAGGAGTATATAGAGGGTTTATACAAGGGCGATGTACTTGAGGACAATATTATGGAAATGGAAGAGGATGTAGATGAAGACGAAATGGGAGATAAGATACTGCGTGAAGAGTTTGACAGAGCACTGAAAGACCTGAGACGAAACAAGGCCCCGGGAGTAGACAACATTCCATTAGAACTACTGATGGCCTTGGGAGAGCCAGTCATGACAAAACTCTACCATCTGGTGAGCAGTAGTAGCAGCAGTAGCAGTAGTAGCCCCGGGAGTAGACAACATTCCATTAGAACTACTGATGGCCTTGGGAGAGCCAGTCATGACAAAACTCTACCATCTGGTGAGCAAGATGTATGAGACAGGCGAAATACCCTCAGACTTCAAGAAGAATGTAATAATTCCAATCCCAAAGAAAGCAGGTGTTGACAGATGTGAAAATTACCGAACTATCAGTTTAATAAGTCACAGCTGCAAAATACTAACGCGAATTCTTTACAGACGAATGGAAAAACTGGTAGAAGCGGACCTCGGGGAAGATCAGTTTGGATTCCGTAGAAATGTTGGAACACGTGAGGCAATACTAACCTTACGACTTATCTTAGAAGAAAGATTAAGAAAAGGCAAACCTACGTTTCTAGCACTTGTAGACTTAGAGAAAGCTTTTGACAATGTGAACTGGAATACTCTCTTTCAAATTCTGAAGGTGGCAGGGGTAAAATACAGGGAGCGAAAGGCTATTTACAATTTGTACAGAAACCAGATGGCAGTTATAAGAGTTGAGGGGCATGAAAGGGAAGCAGTGGTTGGGAAAGGAGTGAGACAGGGTTGTAGCCTCTCCCCGATGTTATTCAATCTGTATATTGAGCAATCAGTAAAGGAAACAAAAGAAAAATTCGGAGTAGGTATTAAAATTCATGGAGAAGAAGTAAAAACTTTGAGGTTCGCCGATGACATTGTAATTCTGTCAGAGACAGCAAAGGACTTGGAAGAGCAGTTGAACGGAATGGACAGTGTCTTGAAAGGAGGATATAAGATGAACATCAACAAAAGCAAAACGAGGATAATGGAATGTAGTCAAATTAAATCGGGTGATCCTGAGGGAATTAGATTAGGAAATGAGACACTTAAAGTAGTAAAGGAGTTTTGCTATTTAGGGAGTAAAATGACTGATGATGGTCGAAGTAGAGAGGATATAAAATGTAGACTGGCAATGGCAAGGAAATCGTTTCTGAAGAAGAGAAATTTGTTAACATCGAGTATAGATTTAAGTGTCAGGAAGTCGTTTCTGAAAGTATTTGTATGGAGTGTAGCCACGTATGGAAGTGAAACATGGACGATAACTAGTTTGGACTAGAAGAGAATAGAAGCTATCGAAATGTGGTGCTACAGAAGAATGCTGAAGATAAGGTGGGTAGATCACGTAACTAATGAGGAGGTATTGAATAGGATTGGGGAGAAGAGAAGTTTGTGGCACAACTTGACTAGAAGAAGGGATCGGTTGGTAGGACATGTTTTGAGGCATCAATGGATCACAAATTTAACATTGGAGGGCAGCGTGGAGGGTAAAATTCGTAGAGGGAGACCAAGAGATGAATACACTAAGCAGATTCAGAAGGATGTAGGTTGCAGTAAGTACTGGGAGATGAAGCTTGCACAGGATAGAGTAGCATGGAGAGCTGCATCAAACCAGTCTCAGGACTGAAGACCACAACAACAACAATAATATTTGTAGATATGGCAGCTTAGAAAGTACATCCTAATGTTTAGAAATCAAATACACTACCCATTAAGCCACAGTGTTAGCATTGTTTGACAAAATCTTATTTCATACTTTACTGATGCGGCACGAATGTGTATCGGTCCGCCGGCCACCATTAGAGGGTTATTAGCCCTGCAAGCGGCGGCTGCTTATCAGGCCCCCGATGAGCCACAAGCCATCAGGTCGGGAAGTTACTTCAAATTGGGCTGCAAAGAGTACCTAAGCTACAGCTCATGCGCGTCGCGTCGCGTCAGATTTTCAGTACTCTCGCGCTGTATTTGCGCAAACTGTAAGTCCTAGAGAAACTTGAATAGGTCCTTTTTTCGTAGGAAACTGAATGTAGTTTAAATTTGTACTGCGACATGTTGTCACTGGAGGGTGCGACTTTCGAGTGATTCCAGAAATCGTACAAAAATCATATTACATGTGTTCTATCTCGGAAACCATTCGGAACATTGCATTTGACCATACGAAGTTTTTTATTCATAATCACTAATGCTATCACCTCTCAATGCATGGACCTTTCCTCCTGACTCACCCTGTATATAGATATCAATTCTGGCTAATTTTTGCACTATCGTACATGCTTTGATTGCTGCCATGGTAACGTGATGATGGAAATTTAATCTTTCATCAAGATAAACTACTGAGAATCGACAGGGTGTTTTCATCAAGATAAACTCCTGAGAATCGACAGGGTGTTTTCATCAAGATAAACTCCTGAGAATCGACAGGGTGTATACTTAGTCATCACTGTACTCTCTAATATATGGCTGAGTTTCGTACTGATGGCAGCTTTCTTTACAACCGCATGTACACCGTCTGCTGACAGCAACTAAGAGTTTGCTGTTACTGCAAAAGCAAATATGCTGAACCTCATTTGCATATGTTCTTCGACAAAGGAAAATCCAGGAGCAATGCTCCAATTTAATTCTCGTGTCACAGCAAAGATGAGTAATATAGGATATTGCTTAAGTATCTGGGACCCTTACCAAATCAGAATAACACGGAATATTTAACGTACACAGCACTAACTGCCACACGTTTGTTTGGGCCACAGGAGAGCACTACTGAGATGCTGAAAAGTGTAATGAGGCAGACGCTTGTAGATAGGTGTGAACTGTCCCCCGAAAGCCTGCTAACTTCGTTTCGAGAAACAGTACTAAGCGAGAAGTCTTGGAATATACTGCAAATCCCTATATGTCACGCCCGTAGGGACCGCGAATACCATATTCGGCTAATTACGGCATGCACACGGGTATCTAAGCAGTCATTCCTACATCGGTTCATACGCGATTGGAATGCGAACAAGTCTAACATGTGGTACCATGTTAAGTACCTTTAGCCATACACTTCACAGTGGTTTACAGAGTAGAGATGTCGATATAGACTGCAAAACCGCTGAATTCGGTCAAGGCTCACCATTGCTCTGTTCTGTAGTGTGGCCCTGGTATTTCCTAAAATCACACTCAGCAGGTCATCTGCAAAGGTAACAATCCCATTAGTTTTCTCGTAGCCATAAAACAGAACTTGGAGGTGCTCGATATAGGCATTCCAGAGTACAGGTTATAAGATGCATCCTTGCGGGAGTCCTTTCATAATCGGGTATTTGCGGAGTTCTAAAGCGCGCGAATATTTTGGAATATGTATTCACTCTAGAAGCGAATAACAGCGCATATGGTACGGTTTTCACCTCTAATGAAACACTTCATGCCAAGTTTACTTGCCATTAAGAGATGTAAGTACGATAGGCACGTTTCTTCACTAACGCCTGTAATACGCTGCCTGAAAAAAGAGTAAAGTACTCAGAAGACAAGGTCTAATGTCAGTGTAACTCCCTACAGGTACTCAAAATTGGCGGATATGTAAATGATTAGAGTTGCAGTTCATTGTGACAGGTGGAACGACCACCAGAGTGCATTACTGTCGTTCGTGTTATGGTACACAACGGACGTGAACAGCGTCAGATGAGATCACTGAGATGGACACGAAGACGCCGTGTACTCGTGTCAGACAGCTTTATCAGAACCTGAAAGAGTTTTGAAGATGTCTCAGTGTGGGTCTCCATTTCGCCAGCTGGTCGAATCGTGCAATATCCACATTTTGTGGAACATTTAGATGCGACCGTTTCCTGATATTCAGCTGTATGGGAGCGTAAGGACAAGCGTACTAGTCGTCAAGGTTAACATGGATTGCTGATCAATGGCGTCGCTCTGTGTTCAACGATGAATCACAGTTCTGCATTACCCCGGACGACAATCGTCGGCGAATATGGCAGCGATCTTGAGACAGGGCCCATTCTTTCAATGTTCCAGGGAGGCACATCCGAGTTACTTGAGGAAACTCTAAATGCACAAAGGTAACTCACAGATAACTTGCTTTCTCATGTGTTACCTCTCATGTGATAGTATCGTGGTGCCATTTTTCAACAGGACAATGGTCGCCTAAGCACGGTATGTTTCTCTATGAACTATTCGCGTGAATTTGAGGTACTTCCGTGGCCAGCAAATTCTCCAGATTTGTCTCCTGTAGAACATGTCCGGACGTCAGCTCTGCCCCAGTACCAGCATCAAGGATATCGTGGAACAGTAATGGCAGCTGTGGGCTACTTTTGTCGGGACAGCATACAATGAACCTACGACACCCTTCCCAATCCAGTGCAACGTCATAGTGATCAAATGTTCAAATGTGTGTAAATTCCTAAGGGAACAAACTGCTAAGGTCATCGGTCCCTAGACTTACACACTACTTAAACTAACTTATGTTAAGAACAACACACACATCAATGCCAGAGGGAGGACTCGAACCTCCGATGGGGTGCCGCGTAAACCATGACACGCCGCCTGAATCCGCGCGCCCACTCCGCGCGGCTGACTTCATAGTGATAGTGGTAAGTTCGCTCATACTGCTAAGTTCGTTGAAACATTTGACCCGATTTTGTAACTACTGAAGTAATATTACGTACCTTCTCACTCGTGGAGTTTTATTTCGTTTCCTCCTCCCCTCCTGTGTGCTTCACTTTCTTTGTCAGGATGTGTATTATCTGATAAGCTAAACAACTTGTTACTTCGCTGAAGAAAGTGTAATTTCAGCACTCTGAACCTGGAAACTAAGTCAGAGGATCGTGATATATCGTACATTACACATCAGTTATCCGTTTGATTGAATGTAGGGTTCTTAACTGAAAAAACTAAAATTATATTTCTTTAGATTATAATAAATAAAGTACTTCAGACAACTCACCAGCTTTTTCGTACGGTTTTCTGTAGAACGAATAGTCTTCAGCTGGTATTTAATCTGCAATGAGCGAACGATGTGGCGCAGGGATTCAGCAAGTGATGTTGTATTCGAAGAGAATAGCGTTCAGACCACATCTGGCATTACTGGTTCTGCTTTGCTCCGAATCCCAGTGCGCATTCTTCATCACAATCCCGCTCAGGATATTTCAGTTTCGATTCTTTATGGATTTTCCTGAATAGTTTCAGAAAAAAATCTTTACAGTTCCTTTAATAAGGCTACAAGTGATTACCGCTCTATCCCCTTTCTAAACTGAGCTCGTGTCTCCTGTATAGCGAAGTTAATTTTGGTCAAACCTCTTACGCCACATCACCATTATAGAAGCAGCACACCGTGTGTGGTATCGTTCTCCTTCTAGGGGTGTAAGTTAAATTTTATACATTTTTCTGACTACGAATTGAACTAATTCCCCCGTCGTCACGGAATCTACTTCCTTACCTAGGAATATGAATGTTTGACAGTATAGACGACTACTGTTAGTAACTGATTCTTTTTCGAAGAATCTTTAAGTCCTTTTGTCTGTTTGTCTGTGTGTGTCTGTGTGTGTGTGTGTGAGAGAGAGAGAGAGAGAGAGAGAGAGAGAGAGAGAGAGAGAGAGAGAAAGAGAGAGCTTAAAAATGCCCATGTATGTCGTAACTCAGGAGTAATCTTGTACATTGTGTGCGTGTAAAATATTGTTCCAAACTCGTTAAACTTGGACCAGATCAGGAAAAAAGTCTGCACGTCACGAAGTGAGAAACTCATAACAAACGCTGAAAATGTCTTCCACTTATTTCAACATACACACACATAATGGATAGTCGAATTCTTTCAGATACCAAGGCACGGATGATTTCGAATGATTTCGCAGGCTTCCGCGAAACAGAAGAATCTTCTTTGCATCAGAATGTTTCCTACATGGTCTAACTGCTTGCGGTATCCGTTGAGATATTAATACAAGGGAGACAGGTTGGGAAAACATGCAGGTCATGGAACTGTTTCCAAAGGTTGGATGACTCTGCCACGCAGCCAAGCGTTTCTTGGAACTTGCACAGCAGCCATACCGAGCGTAAAATGCCAGACTACTCATCAGAAGACCTGATATTCGATCCCTAAATGATTCCTAGGATTTTTGTCTGTCATTTAGCACTTGTTTCACCTCTGGAAATGATTGTTAATGTGAAAAATGCTGAGTTGCAACATGTTCCGGTATCCACGTCAAACCTTAAGTTCACATATAACTGAGTGGAAAATTTAAGAGTAATTCAAAGATCGGAGGAGGGCAGGGGCAAACTACATCCAGTAGTTTGGTGTTCAGACCAGCTTTCTAGTTTATGACACATTTACCATTACGTAACCGTAACGAATCACATCTAGTCCCGAAATGAATATCCTGCGTTATTTAAAAGGAACATTTATCACGTAATTAACTAGGCTTACCTCAAAGGTACACAAACGTCAAATATTAATATGTTCCCGCAGCGAACATCACTGTCGAGGATACAATGAGAGCATTATCAGATTGGGATGTATTGATAATGCTACTCAACTATCGAATAAAATGAATATTAATGATTGGTTACAACTTCAGTTGTTGGTTTTTAGCTCGAAACGATTTGAATATAATTTTTTTAATGGCACAAAAACGGAGGAATTTCGAACTTATGTTTAGATGGACACTTTTCTTATTTTAGGGGTGAGGATTCCATCCCAAAATTGGTAAAATAATTTCTGATGGATCGAGTATATGTTTTTATGTCTAAAAATAGTTTTGTCACAACCTGTATTTCTTTCTAAATATGTTGTTATGTATTCAATTTGGTTATTAAATCTGCGTATGCTGACTGATTTGTTTGTAGAAAAAACTTGATACCATTTTTACTTCACTATATTTTCACAGAGCCTAAAGATTGTTTACTCTTTTCTTTAGAGTACAGGAATACTTTCTCTTGTCCAAATAATTCTTCATTCTGATTTTAGTCGTGTTCACTTTATTCTTGGTATTCAGCATATGGTTCAAATGGCTCTGAGCACTATGCGACTTAACTTCTGAGGTCATCAGTCACCTAGAACTAATTAAACCTAACTAACCTAAGGACATCACACACATCCATGCCCGAGGTAGGACTGGAACCTGTGACCGTAGCGGTCGCTCGGTTCCAGACTGTAGCGCCTAGAACCGCACGGCCACTCCGGCCGGCCTTCAGCATATGAGTTAATTGTTTCTCTCATATGATTTTCTAACACTGAACGCGTTACCGTCATGGTTCCTTATATGCTGAATAATTCATAAATTTGCCGTCAATTTAGCCTATATAGGTAACTAATTGTAATGTCGATGTTGTCCTTGGAGTGAAATGACTTCCGCCAAGAACGACTTTGACGCATTAAGACACGTGGAATGCGATGGCTGCTAAAGAACTTGCCATATTCGTAGGTTGAGAGCGAAAAAGTAAGATACCTCAAACTCGATATGTAATGCATTGTTTCAAGTGACAGGCTATTAGTCAATGTACTATATGTTAGTGACATAAATTATAATAGAACTATGGAGATGAGACATCTAAAACATGAGGGGCTTCTAATACGTTTTTATAAACTTCTGACCGAAAGAAAGACTGCCAAAACGAAGTAATTCTTTGTTTAAGACTCATACAGTGAGATTTCAACAATCTGAAAAGAAATATTCCTTCTTGATTTTTCAGCCCCTCTCTGAAACTAGTAGGCTTAGAGCGAGATGACGGAGTTAGGACATTCAGTTTGCATTCGGGAAATTCGGGATTTAACTTCCCTTCCATTCACCTAGATTAAAATTCGCCAAGAACTTTAAATACAGTAGTCTTTAAGGAAATATTTCAGAGAATACCAGGGTGCAGTACACCAAAAACTTCATTCTTATTTATTATTTTGATTGCATCTACACCCCAACGACGCGAGGAAACAATCATCTTGCAATGAATGGAAGGTATGATTCAGGTCAACACAGGAGGTAAACTCATTGTCATTAGTTCTCATATACACCAAGACCAAGTAAACAAAACAAACACCATCCGACAGGCCATTGACTGCCCGACGGTTCTGACCAGCCGCCGTGTCATCCTGAGCTCTTAGGCTTCACCGGATGCGGATGTGGAGGGGCATGTGGTCAGCACACCGCTCTCCCGGCAGTTGTCTGTTTTCATGACCGGTGCCGCTATTTCACATTCAAGTAGCTCGTCAACTGGCCTCGCAAGGGCTGAGTGCAGCCCGCTTACCAACAGTACTCGGCAGACCCTGATGGTGACCCATCCTGATGGTGACCCACCCAAGTGCTGACCAAACCCCGAAGCGCTTCGGTGATCTGAGGGGAAGAGGTGTTATCACTGCAGCAAGGCCTTGGCGAGATCAAGTAAACAAATAAAAAAAGATTTAAACGTAATACATGTTTCTTCATTAGGAAGGTAATTTCATGTCTACATGTTACGGATTTTAATGTTCGGATTGTGTTGGAAAAAATGATAAGACCTCTCATATGTCACAAGGAAACCTTTGTACAATCATTCGAACAGTATGTTGTTCAGCTGCTTTGTGGATGAGTTAGGAACAAAAATGGTAGAATCTAAAACATACCAGAATTCCGAAATAATACTAATATTGAAAGATGTAGCTTGCCACTGGAGATGTTGAGTCTATTTCCATCGAGCAACGGTTGAAGAGCTTTTCTTATAAGTAGTAGTGCGCTGTCATTTAGAACATTGAATCATTTTTAGAAAGTCATATCTTTATCATGGGATGCAGTTCATTCTTAAGATGTTCACTTATTCACCAGACTGGTCCATTAATAATAACCGTAAGACTCAAGGCCTACAATTTGTGATTTTTTTTTTTTTTTTAAACGTGTGGCTTTACTTTGATTTCTGTACGCTGGCATAACGTTAGACATTATACCACCTAACACGATGGAAAGTGTGGCAGTTCTTGTAACAGCCGCGCCAATTAAACTCACTTCAGCAATCCTCTTTGACTTAGACATTATTTGAACGCCGAGAAAAAGGAGTTGTTGCATTCCGACCGTTCGCATTGTAGTAATTTAAAAGATTGAAAAACTAATATGTAGGGAAATTACAGGGCAGCAGTAGCAATCTTTCCTTAAGATTTTGCTACACTGTTTATTGCTCTAAAGTTCATCTGGGATCCTGTATAGTTTTTTGGGAAGAGCAGTAAGTGAAAATTCCTTTCACAGTCCTAAACTTGTAATCTACACCATAATCAGCTATCTTCAAACTTTTAGTGTGCATGCACTTGGTAGATAATTGGTTAAAGTTGTGAATTAAGCGTTAGGAGCATAGTTTAAATCCCAGGTTGTTCATCAGATTTAGGGTTTCTGTGATTTCCCGACGCCGATTAAGATTAACAAGCTTCGAAAAGAGCATTAGTGATTTCCTACCCCATGCTTTTACTATACAAGCTCGTGTTCCATCTCTAATGATCGTGTCATCAACGGTATATTAAACCCTGATCTTACTTTATATTACACAGACGGTAGTACTGTCATGCAGAAGGATCTCGTCTTCCTGTGCTGTGGGTACAGACCACCTTAACTGGCCATACGAATAAACATAATTGAAATTTGTGGGACATTCTTAGTAACATATTAAGTGCATAGATACAGCAGTAGTACAGCATATTTTAAAGTTTAATTTATAATTTTATAAAGTTATTGTAGTAGTTTGTTTACGTACACATTAACAACACTGCTCTCTAAATCATAGACAACAGTCACATCATAACGGCCACAAACTTTTATACTCAATAAATACAGTTACTGAGTTCATTTTTCAATACTCGTAGCCCTCGTTCTTCCATAATTTCATCATTCTTGCTCAGGTACTTCATATGACTTTTAAAACAGCTTTTTGTAACATTTTGCTGTCTGTGACTGCTCCTCGTGTCTCCAAATGCTTCCCGTGACGATAATTGTCATGGCTTTCTTGTTGCTCATCTTCTTTCATTACTTGTTTCTCCGTGTTCTTCTTGTCTCGTAACATTTTTAACGCTTTCGTCAGCTTTGATTACTTTCATAGTGATAATGGCCACCAGTGCTTACATCGTGTAGTATCTAGAAGATATTAGAGTAACTGCATTTATTACTTCTGACAGTATATATTGAAACAAAGCGAAACTGGCCACTTCGATGACTGCTGCCTCTTTCTACATATTGGTCCCTCCGATATTTCATCTGAAACAAAGCGAAACTGGCCACTTCGATGACTGGTGCCTCTTTCTACATATTAGTCCCTCCGATATTTCATCCACTTAGACGAAAGACGGTAGCTCATAAAGTATAAACATCAATTAATTTACGTAAACTGAAACTTATTGTACAAGTAAATTGCTTATTCCTTCCCGAGACTTGAGTAATAAATAATATCAGAAAGTATGCGCAGCAATATTGGTTGTACTACGAAGAGTTAAAATACAGATCCATGAGATCACTGAATGAAGATAAACGCAAAGAAAAAGAAAATAATCACGCTAACAGCTGAAAGGGTAAAAATTGATCTGAATGCTGACAGACTGGAATATGCGCTAAATAATTTATCTAGGAAGTAGAGCAAAAAGCGACAAGATGTACAGCTTATATAGTATACGACGAATAATAACAGTTAAATTTGCATTTTCTAAGGAGAGGTGGGTTTTCTACAGCGGAACGTAAATGGGGTAAGGGACAGGCTGGTGAATGATTTGTCTGGAATGTCCTACGGTACCAAACCTTGGCCGTGAAGAATTAGTGCGTTTCTTTACAAATGTGGACGTGGCGAGCATGAGAAAAAAATTAAATAAAATTGGTAGACAGAGTGATATAGGAAGAGGTACTGAGAGCAGTTTGAGAATAAAGGCTATTATTGTATGTAACTGAATACACGAAAAGAAGCTTGATGGGTAAGTATTGAGAAAGTATGACAGAATTTTTAAAACAGATTTAGAAGAAAAGAAAACACGGCAGAAGACTAACATTTCGGTAAAAAATCTTAATAACAGTCATTGTGACGTGAAGAGTGAAGCGATCAACAGCAAGAACTTCTCATAGAGCCTACAAATTATGATGACAGACCTATCGTGTGGAATGCTATTTCTCTCCTCCAAATACGCATGCTAGTTGAAAACAGAGATTGATTTTTGTAGAGTATGAGACGAAGAGTAGTGTTTATTAGCAAATATTTAGAAAAACGAAACACACAACTGTGAGCATTCGAACAATGGCGCAAGGTTCATCTACGTTTCTAAAAATTTCTATTAGCTTTGCGTCTGTGTGATAACTCATTAATAATGGTACTAATATCAATAGTTATAATACTGCCATATCGTTACGCTTATCGCGACTGAATCAGTCTAAGATACGTTTCGCGTGTGCGAGTACAATGACAATAGCACTTCAGGCGTAAAATGATATAAAAAATGATCGAGGCGACAACCAAAGAAATTATTAAACAATATTGCAACTTGCGTTCATCGCATTAAGGCTGGAATATTTTTTTTAGTTTTTTTTTATTTGTTGTAATTTGTGTGTCATTGTATTAACAATCCAATGTTGTACAAGATCTGTGGCGAAAGAAAACAATTTAATGTATAATGTGTGCGATGAAACGAAATGAAGTTGGTATAAATGCACCACCAACAAAAAAAAGAAACTTAGCCGCATCTCCATGTTACAAAATTATTTGTGCTCTTCACCACTTCATTGTTCCATAACTGTTTAGGGAAGACTGGTGTCTTTCCATTCCCTCGTCGTACATCTTAATCTAAATAACTGCACTACGTCTAATCATTTCCTAACCGTGCGGCTGTTACGTGTGTCGGTATTAGTCGATTCTAAGGAAGGTTGTGAGGGTTGCCGTTATTCTAATACCAAACTGAACACACTGTGCTAAGAAACAGATACATACTGATAGCATATAATACAGTATACTGCACAGTATCAATGTGATATCATGACAAATACCCGTCAAGCAGTAGTATCTGGGAAGAGAATAACTTCCCAGGAACAAGGAATTTGCGCTAGTTTGCCCATGCCCTGCAAACGTGGGAAGCATCGATTGGTAGCATAATGAAACGGCGTGCTGCGGCACTATTAGAAATTCCTGGCGAGTGACGGAGTTCCGGATATTCGAAGTCGCGTCCATAATTTTATGGAAACAAAAGGCGGCAGGTGAGGTTAAGTGCGTGTCGCGGGCAGCGAAGTCCGGACCTCCGGGCGCGCCTAAATAAGCGGCTGTCGGCCCACCGCCCACCGCGCGAGCCCTGATTAGAGGTTCCCAGCCATCATCTAATTTATTCACCAGTCATTAACGCGGCTAACAAGCGGCTGGGAGCACAAGAACAAATAATAATTATAAGTGCGCTGACCAATAGCCGGCACGGGCGGTTGTGGTCGGCATGTGAAAAGGAGCGCAAAACACACAGCCGTGCCGCGCTAATGTGCTGTCGAACCCGAAGGGAAGGAGGCCTGCAGTCTAACGACTCGTCAGCGGCGTCATTAAGTCGGGTTTTCCGAGAAGCAGGAATTTTGCTCCGAGTAGTACGTAATGCACCCGGCGCGGTGCGTCATCCCCTAGGCAACGACGGAACAGTGAAGATGTTTCCCGACAGACCATAATGAGTAGTGCGCCAGTGCTTTACGTCAGGCGCAGGCGTGGCAGGCCAGCTGTCTCTGGACGAGTCTAATGCTTTGTAGGCCCCAGTGAAGCAGTTCCTGCAGTTCAGGTAACGTTCGTGCGTGAAATGGCTATGAACTGTGCTGAGAGACTACAGGTGCTTTCCAGTGCTAAGGAAGATGAACTGTTAGTGGACGCAATGTTTGTGCAAGGGACATGATGAATCTACATTTTAATAACGCGCTATTGTACTACATTGTGGTACAGTATTTACATCAAATTCAAAATACAGCATTATTATCAATATTTAAGTAGACTAAGGTGACAAAAGTCATTGGACAGCCCTTAATATCGTATAGAACCTTCTTTTGCCCACCGTAATCCAGCAACTCGACGTGGCGTGGATCCAACAAGTCGTTGGAAGTCCCCTGCAGAAATACTGAGCCATGTTGTTTATACATCCGTTCATAAATGCGAAAGCGTTGCTGGTGCAACATTTTGTGCGCAAACTGACCTCTCGATTATGTCCCACAAATGTTCGATAGGATTGATGTCGGGGGATCTGGGTGGCCACATCATTCCATCGAATTCACCAGAATATTCTTCAAACCAATGACAAACAATTGTGGCCTGGTAAAATGGGGTATTCTCATCCATAAAAATTCCATCGTTGTTTGGGAACATGAAGTCCACGAATGGCTGCAAATGGCATTCAGGTAGCCGAACATAACCATTTCCAGTCAATGATTGGTTCAGTTGGGCCAGAGGACTCAGTCCTTTCCATGCAAACACAGCCCACACCACTATGGAGCCACCACATTCTTGTACACCGTCTTGTTCACAACTTGCTTCCATGGCTTCGTGCGATCTGCGCCAAACTCGAACCTTATCATCAGCTCTATATGACATATGACCAGCCCACGGTTTTCGAACTCACCTAGGATCCAACCGATATGGTCGCAAGCCCAGGAGAGGCCCTGCTGGCGATTTCGCACTGTTAGCAAAGTCACTCGCGTCGGTTGTCTGCTCCCACAGCCCATTAACGCCGAATTTCACCACACTGTCGTAACGGATACGTTCGTCTTACGTCCCTCATTGATTTCTGTGGTTATTTAACGCAGTGTTGCTTGTCTTTTAGCACTGGAAACTCTACGCAGACATCGCTACTCTCGGTCCATAAGTGAAGACTGCAGACCACTGCGTTGTATGTGGTGAGAGGTGAAGCCTGAAATTTGGTGTTCTCCTCTCTCTCTTACTACTGTGGATCTCGGAATATTGAACTGCCTAACAAGTTCCGAAACTGAATGTTCCATGCGTCTAGTTCCAGCTAACGTTCCCCGTTCAGAGTCTGTCATATGCCGTCGTGCTGCCGTAATGACGTCGGAAACCTTTTCACATGAATCATCTGAGTACAAATGACAGCTTCGCCAATGCGCTGCCCTTTTATACCACGTGTACGAGATCTCTATAAGTTTGCATCTCTAGCCCTTGACTTTTATCACCTCAGTGTAAATTATTAGAACGTTATTACCATAATTAGTAAAATCCACGGGGATAGGCCCATAGGAACTGTAGTAACAGTAGTTGGTAAGTAAAGTACGATTCGTCGCCTTTTCAAAGTGCGACTGCAAACCTATGTTGTACTATTGATATAGTCTGTGAACGGGCTACTCACTTGAAATTCCAGGGATTGAGCAAAACTGCCTTTACCCGCTAGAGGAGTTATATTTTCCATAGAAAACTCCTCAGTGGTTTCTAACTCATCAGTTTTCTTTTAGTTAACAGAAAAATATTCCTCCCTGAGCATATTGAGGTAAACAACAACAACACAAATTTGTCAGATTTGCAGCTTCAGCTTTTATATTTTTGGGAGCCAAGAAAGTTCTGAAAGTGGCACACATTATTCCGAAAGCCTTTCCTGAAACTCTGCTCGCTCTGCTCACATGGTAATTAAATGTTCGCTTTCTTGCATCTTACAAAGACTTGCTTTTTGCAGTGTGGTTTCAAGACAACTTCGCTTAGCCTAAAGGCTTCATCACCTACTATCACACGTGGCAACAAAATACTTGGACCTAGGAAATGTTGTGGGAGCAAACAGTTTCATTTTGTACCAGAATTCTCATTTTCAGGCTTTCTAAACACTCCAGCTCACTTTCTGTACCACGCGAACCCATATTAACAACCAAAGACCAGCAAATTGGCATCAACCATAGCGATAAGGACAACCAAAATATCTCTTGTAGTCGAACAATAGACTTTACGCGGATGCTCTTAATCTCATATGCATATCATAAATGGGTGCAACGCGGTTAGGAAAACCCAATCGAGTCTAAAACTCTTCAGCTCTCCCTTCTCAGTCCATCTCATCTGGGGAGGGTAGAAGCACTGCCAGAAGTTTTTCTCGAAGAGCCGTAAGCACTTGTGATACAGAAGTACGTACGGTTGATGGAGTTTTGTGGTAAACAAATGTCCTTTTTGTATTACATCTTCGTGTAATGAGTATTTTAACATATACTCTTTCTGAGATAGTACGACAATGAAAGATGAAAGCCCTTACATTTTAATGCTCCTATAAGGTTATTATTTACTTACCTTTAACACAATTATCTAAATTAAAAACAATAGAAGGACATTTTAAAGACACATTTATTGTTTTGTATTAAGTCATATTTATACAGACAAAAAATAAATCGCAACAATAAAAAAATTAATGTAGAGTAACGACATTTCGGGAATACACTTGTCTAAGTAACATACTGAAGTGATTAATATTGCAAGGGTACAGGTTAATGTAAGCGCGAGATAAGCAATTACAAATGTGAAATGCTGGTAAATTAATAACCGTTGTAGCCGCCAAAATGTTGAATGTAAGCATGCAAATTTGCATGAATTGTGTTGTACATGTGCCAGATTTCAGTTTGTGGGATGAGTTCTAGGTCTGTCGTACTTGGGTGGTCAAATAGCAAAGCTTAATGCTGTTTATGGATGACTCTGGGGTTGTACGACGATGTCGCGTATGTGCTCGATTGGAAACAGACCTGGTGATCGAGCAGGCCAAGGCAGCTTGTCGACACTGTGTACAGCATGTTGGGTTACAACAGCGGTATGAGGGCGAGCGTTATCCTGTTGGAAAACAACCCCTGGAATACTGTTGGTGAATGTCAGCACTACAGGTCGAATCACCGGATTGACGTACAAATCTGCAGTCAGGGTGCGTCTCATAACTTAACGCTCGCTCAAGATATGTACTCAGTTACTAACTTTAATACTTAAATATTACAAACCAAGCTTGCTTGATGTGAAGTAGTTTATTTAATGACCGGCTTCGACAGTAACTAGCTGTCATCCTCAGATTCTCAGATCTCCCAGAAGTATAACTACACATCAGTCTTGTCGATAAACTGAGGACACGCTACAATTATAATAACATTAATATAATATAACTGATGTGCCCTTATATTTCTGGGAGATCTGAGAATCTGAGGATGACAGCTAGTTATTGTCGAAACTGGTAATGAAATGAACTATTTCACATCAAGCGATCTTGGCTTCTAATATTATAAATTACAATGTTATATCGCTCCAACAACATGCGTATATTTAATACTTTACTTACTGTGTTAAACCATTAACGTAAGATTATACCTGTTAATGAATAAATTAAGACAGGATTTTAAATTTTTAAAATCAGTCAATAGCTATATGAAATCCTGAAAATCCAATTTTTGTTGTCCCTGGAAGCCATTACATGGGCAACCTTTAACCGTGACTAGATGACCGTTTTAGCCGTTTGCCGGTGGTAATAATTAAAGTGCAGCTGTTCACGAAGGTCCAGTTTGCGCAGTAATTACCGTAAGGCACTGAAACTTGGTAGATATGCTATGTGTTAATGCGGAACCGTTTTACACTGGAAAATAATTAGCTCCGATTTTGGCCACCAGGTGCAGATCTCTTGTTGTATAGCATCTAGTCGACGTTTTAAGCGCTCATACTGAACAAATTGTGTAATCTGCGGTTAATAATAAAATCAAGATTATGACTTTCTCATTCACAGCGCCACATTTGCACCTGCTGGCCAGAATTGGAACTGTTGTGGGTTGGCAGGAGAGCCAACACCGGGTTACTAGAGGAAGCCGAAAGGCACGCGTTTTAGCTCACGCAGGCTGGCGTGAGGTCTGGAACAGGACAAGGAAATTAGAATTTAGAAAAACGGACGTACCTGGTGAAATACTTAACTTTAATCCATAACTGGTGAACGTCGCTCTTGACTGTACATTATTCTCAATATCAATATTAACTGAGCATGGCGCCTTGCTAGGTCGTAGCAAATGACGTAGCTGAAAGCTGTGCTAACTATCGTCTCGGCAAATGGGAGCGTATTTTGTCAGTGAACCATCGCTAGCAAAGTCGGTTGTACAACTGGGGCGAGTGCTAGGAAGTCTCTCTAGACCTGCCGTGTGGCGGCGCTCGGTCTGCAGTCACTGATAGTGGCGACACGCGGGTCCGACGTATACTAACGGTCCGCGGCCGATTCAAAGGCTACCACCTAGCAAGTGTGGTGTCTGGCGGTGACTCCACAGGAACTACTTTCCTTCCACCGTAAATCGGTTCCGTATAAATTCATTAAAATATCTACCACGTTTCGCTGCCATACGATAATTATAGCCCACAACAGACTTCTGTAAATAGCTGCACTTTAATTTTAACCACCCGTTATATTCAAACAATAGGTCACATATTCTGTGCCGACAGTACCCTGCAGCATCTTATATATTTCTAATGGTTTCATTCAGAGAAATTTATGTTAATTACACATGTGAATTCTTTACTCTTGCAAAATAGAACGCATAAATTTGCTTGAGATAAATTTCAAGACAAAAACAATAACTTTTCACTGAAGCTTGCCTCATCCTTCAGTTTGAAATTGATATAATTGCACTGTTTTCATTGAGGGTTTGCCTAGCTAAAATTACCTTGGTATTCTGAATATATTTTCCAGAGCCACACAAGATGAAATGAACACTCCAGTTCGCTCCATTATTTTCGCAGATTCGCTGCCTGAACGGCAGTCACAAATAATGAGGAGGGTATATATATTGCTGTCACTTTTACGAACGCCCAGAATGGCTGAGGTCTCTAAAGATACCTAAAACCAATAATCAGTGTATCTGTTAGGACAAAACTAATGGTTTTTCTGACCTGTTGCCGGCGGGCAGGCAGCCGCCTGGGGCAGCCCAGTACAGTCGGCGCCGACGCAGACCCCCTGGCACAGTACAGGTAGCCGCACCACTCTGCTGCTCAAGACGCAGTATATCTCCATTGAGACAAACGTTACGGGATTTACTTTTCCCAATATTAATCGTGGCAACCGGTTTTTTTTTCACTTAACAGTTTCACGCAAAACATAATCGCATGTTCACTAGCAATGGTTCAAATGGCTCTGAGCACTATGGGACTTAATATCTATGGTCATCAGACCCTTAGAGCTACTTAAGCCTAACTAATCTAAGGACAGCACACAACACCCAGTCATCACGAGGCAGAGAAAATCCCTGACCCCGCCGGGAATCGAACCCGGGAACCCGGGCGCGAGAAGCGAGAACGCTACCGCACGACCACGAGCTGCGGACCGCTAACAATGTTCTTAGAATATTCTCTATGTGTTCTGCATGATTCTTCACTTTCCCGCCCCTTCTGCTCCCTGACTCTAATCTTGTATTAATTGCCAATAGCAACATAAAAAAGATCTCAGCCTTTAACTTCTTAAGAGGAACATGATAAATGATTTTATCACTCTGAAACTAATTAAAAGCAATTGTCAATGAGAGTAACTGTTCCTTTCCAACTGATGGTTGTACGGCGTTTTACTTACCACGGCAAGGGAGCCGATCACCAGCGACCTGAAACAAAAGAAGGAAACGCAGAATATGTTTTGAAGGATGTTTCTGCAAACACCTACATCTCTAAGAAGACAAGACGAGCCTGCTTTACTGTAAAGCATCGTCAGTGCTCATTGTAACAATTCAGTTTTACGTATAAGTTAGATAATAAAATGTGCAAGACTTTTTGTGTTTGGTGTAACGTGAGGCTGTCTGTAGGAAACCGTTTTCAAGGTGTTTGTTGTTATTTCGCAGAGACATAGGAATTCTAACACTGTTGTGGCTACGGCTGCCAGAACTTTAGGAGTCATCAAGTAGCTTCACATCATGAAGAATGAAAATGGCACTTGCCGTGTCTCACTATTAGTCAAGTTTCCTGACAGTTTTGGAAAAATAAATAACGCATTTGGAGCGAATCTTGTCAGTGGCTGGTGCTCTACTAATTTCGCTGCTACGAAAATACATTGGAATTTCACTGGAGGAGAAATGTGGGGAAATTCGACCAGTAGGAAAACGATCCATTACCAGGTTTATTCGTATGTAACTCGTCTCATGTATGGAAGACGCACTCTGCGATACTGTCAGATTTAGTTTCTAAGGAAGTTTGCGATTTACTAGTATCTTTGAAGCTTCAAGCTCTCCGATGGAAAAAATCTGAAGTTGACCTTTCACAAGCATTTTCGACGTAACAAAGGGCCATATTTACGACAGTTGTTAATGGCTTTTAACATGCTTTTGTGTCTTGAGCTATAATGGACGTAAAAACTGTCTCCCGAAGCAACGTACTCCCACTTTTATTTCATCATTTTATTTCAAGAAGGCGAGGGAAATGCGATGATTGTTGAAACCATCGACAATCGTAAAAACAATAATAAAAAAAGCCTATGAGCATATTTTTATTTTATTTATTGGCGTTTAGATAGTGCCGTGCAGCCAGATTATTCTTTGAAAAAAGGTGCAAATTTGATTGATTTGTTAAAGATCATTACTTTTCCGGCAGGTTTCTAAACACAAGGGAAATACTGAATTTGTGTTAGATGTAAAGGTCTACAACTGCAGTATATCTGAAGAGCGCGTCCTACGTTCTGCGCCCCTGCGTTGCTAACAAAGCCACTGCACACGTTTGTATAAGAGGATTGCTGCAATTTCATGCCAATCGGGGCAGCCAAGAAAAAGATAGTCTGTGTTCTCTTCTTCCCCATAAGACGAGAAACAGATTACCTCGAGCCGCAGCCCGTACAGTTGTTTCAAGAAACGCCCGTTTCTAAATTTGAGGTAAGTTATTAAACAAGCCAGGCGATTACAGGCTGAGAGCGAATGAGATATCGCGTAGTAGTGAAGAAACGTAATCAAAATTGAATTGTTGCGTAGGTCGAAGATGTGTTTCTGTCAGAAAAAGTATATCGACCTTGAATCTCGTGATAAAGTCTTCCAGTTCTGGCTTCCTAAGTAACATTCCTTTTGTATCCTGCCTGGAAGGCGGCGCGTGTGTAGGAGCAGGAAAAGGTAATACACGTCGGTACTGCAAATACAGTTAAAGCACCTTTACTAGTGTATAAACATACGCAAACATATTACATAACGTTAGGTGATGACACGTAGGTGCGAGATTGTGGCGCCATCGTCTCAATAGCAAACTAAGCTGAAGCGATGTTTCCTGGCTGTCCGCAACTGATGAAAAGGGGAGAATCTGTAGCGACGCTCGTAGAGCTCTCCACAGCACCGGCTAGAGGGCGCTGTCGTCGCTGTCTGTCGTAGTAGTGCCAACCTTTGAAACTATGCCGTGGCATCGTTGCTATCGATACCACAACTCCATTGGCATTGTAGATACAAAATATGAGGTCATCTCTCCGTGACTGCCTACGGGCCGTTTTCAGAGGCGCGTTGAAGACGGTGTGTAGTTTGGAAACAATGTCTGATATACATTTCAACTGTTGAAACATTTCTTGAATGGTGGGAGGATGTTCTTCTGCGGGAGTATTGCCAGGAAGCCCGTGATACTTGAGAATATCTCCTTGAGATCTGAGAAGTAGGAGGCGGCCTGAGTAGAAGTAGGGGCGTCACCCTGGCGTTTTTGAGCCGTGGTGGAGCAGAAGTATTGGCTGGTTGTAGATTTCGGAGTCGTGCAGACTGACCTTGCGCCGTGTATGTCCTTATTGCTTGCTGGAAAGTGGGGCAGGCCGGCCGAAGTGGCCGTGCGGTTAAAGGCGCTGCAGTCTGGAACCGCAAGACCGCTACGGTCGCAGGTTCGAATCCTGCCTCGGGCATGGATGTTTGTGATGTCCTTAGGTTAGTTAGGTTTAACTAGTTCTAAGTTCTAGGGGACTAATGACCTCAGCAGTTGAGTCCCATAGTGCTCAGAGCCATTTGAACCATTTTTGAAAGTGGGGCATCCTTTCCACGTGACGGGATGTTCGCCTTCACAATTGACGCTTTTTGATTTCTGGGTCTACATCTTATGGCAGTCCTTCGATAGGTGGTGTCATGTACACTTCACTCATCACGCTGATAAGTTGCAATAATTCGCTGTATGAAAGTAACGCTGACAGCATTTACATTGTGGTGGTCCTTCGTGTGGATCTTGGTGTCCCTAAAGTTTCATATCATAAATGGACTCACTGGTTGGCCCAGCCGGTAGCGTGACGCAATTAACTGGCTGTGGAATTAGTTTGACGGCCTTTCCATCGCGTTATTTGAATTGATGCACTGATTCAGTCTGAAATCCAATGGCGCAGAATTCTTTTTCTAGTTCTTCCCCTGGTATTTTAGCTGATAAGTGTTTGACTACAACTTGAAGTGTCTTCCCTGAAGGTTGTTGGCGTGTACAGAAGGGGATTTCCGCTTTCCGCAAGAAGGAAGTCCTATTCGTTGATCAGACACTGTGTCAAAATGGTACTTCGTAGTTTCGCCTTGTGAATCGCTTTAATTGGGCCGACCACATGTTTCTCCAGTTCAACGGTCAATGATAGATATTACGCCGTGTACTGAAAGGTAATGGGTGGTATTTTAGCCGGCGACGTGTTGACGTCCTGCGAAGTGCTTGGTATGATGGCGGGACGCGCCTCTTCAGTTCCAGGTGCAGGTGTGACATCCATTTGTTAATCCTCTGGTTGTACCGGGGTGAATTGGTTTGAAGCCAGAATTGGTGGTTGTATCTTGGTGGCTTCGGTAAGTTTTTGAGCGTTCTTTACTATCCTTCCTGCTCGTTTGCTACTGGTGAGTTGAACATCATCTTCGTGTTCTCGCTGCTGATAAACATCCGAATCGGATTCTGAGACCGATTCTTGTGATTTGTCCTCTCCTGGAGTGCTGGGTGCGTCACGTTCTGGTGTTATCTGACCCCGTCTGGCGGCCGTGTATCGTGCCAGTTTGTCCCTCCGTCGTCTATCTTCATTGGTGATCGGTTGGTCACAGTCCACTTCTTTGGGTGCGATGTTGATAAAGCGCGAAGTGTGCGTTCCTAACGCAACGGTCCTAACCGCAGAGCTGTTCCTCGTTCCAGACGTCGACCTTTGCCTTCGAGGACGCGGGCTTACCGGCCGTGGCCGGGCTCTGGGCCCACCGTTGTTTACGTCTGTAGCGACGCCTGAGCGTACTGTGTCGTCGTATTCCGTTGTCCGCCTAGCCGGTGTCGTCATTCACGGTTGTCCCGCAGCCATTGCCTGGGTCGTCGTGCTCGGGTGTCCGTCCTCCTATTACCGGGATCGTCATGAACGGAGTAGCAGATAGGGCCGCCGCCGACGAGCAAGTACTGCCGAACGGCGATCGACCAGCAGCTGCGCGGCCGAAGCGGCTGCCTCGGACGCGCGCGTATTGCAGACTGTCTTCCGTGGCATCGCTCATTCGACTCCGAATGTCGCCGCGCCCTCGCCGTTATATAGACGCGCGGCTAGCTGTGACGTCACTGGTGCTCTGCTCTTTACCACATGTGGTAACGTTTTCGTCCTATGTCGGTCTCACCAGCTTCAGCCTCGCTATTGTCGGGTTCCAGACGGTGCTGAGCTGCAAGCCGCCGTCCCTGCTGATGGTGTTTTCAGATATTTTTATTTCTGCCGCTTCTTTTATGACGCTATCCCAAAATCCCTTCGTCCTTATAATAACAGATGTTTTGTCGAATAGCATTCGGTGCCGATTTTCTACAACGTGTTCTGATACAGCTGCTTCATTTGTCATTGCTCCTCAGTGTGTACAATTTGGCCAACGTAGGAGCAGCCACACTGACGATATATCTTGTATTCTCCAGACGTTCAAAGCGCTAGATCATCCTTCACAGACCTCATGAGCTGTCGTATTTTTACTGGGGCTCTGAAGAATTTTGAGATGTTGTGTCTCTTCAGTAGCTGGCTGACCTTTCTTGGCGTTGTGCCCCAGAAGGACAAAAACCCAAGTGTCTTGTTCTCTTCTTAGGTCGTCTTTTTCCTGTGTGTCTCACTAGAAATAGTCTGTGATACCTGGCGGTGATTGTAGCCGCTTTCCCGGAAGACTTTTTGAATGTGGCTTAGTTCTAGTGGCAGATTTTCAGCGTCTGAGGCGACTTTAGCACCGTGAACAACAGTGGTGAGAACGCCACGTATTTGTGCCGGATGCTGGTTGCTAAGAGTGTGTGGATACCGATCCGGGTGTGTAGGTTTCCACTACACTCTGTGGGTGAGGTGTCCATTGATTTACCGGCGAACGAGGACGTCAGGGAAGGGCAATGCGCCATATGTCTCTACTTCCGTGGTAAACTTATAGTTGTCGTGAATGCCGTTCAGGTGTTCTAAGAATTGTTGCAGTTTCTCACGTCCGTGGGGCCAGATGATAAAGATGTCGTCGCCCTTCCTTGATGTCTCCGTTCATTATGAGAACGAAGGAATTTTGGAATAGCGTCATAAAAGAAGCGGCAGAAATAAAAATATCTGAAAACACCACCAACAGGGATGGCGGTTTGCAGCTCAGCACAGACTGGGACCCGGCTATCGGGAGGCTGAAGCAGGCGCGACGGACGCAGGAAGAAAATATTACCACATTCGGCGAGGAATAGAGCACCAGTGACTTCACAGCCAGCAACGCGGCTACATGACGGTGAAGTCAAGGTGACACGGCAGTCATTTACCATTTAACAATGGCCGAGGAGAGGTCGGTCGAAAGCTCGTGGGATTTTGATCACCTGACGCTGCTGGAAGCCCTAGAAGATTTTATTAACTCATATCGCCGCGAGACCTTGCATTCACACATACCCTTGAAATCGCCAAACAAGTCTAGCCATTCAGTGTAATTGATCAAATCATTTACAAGAAAAGGCACCTAATTTTCTAAGTTCTCTTGGTAATGAATAGCGCCGGACGAATCTATATAAAACTCTGATCCCACTCAAATCCTATTCTTTTTTAAAGGTATTAACACAGACTTCGAAGTTACTGAAGAACTAACAGTTCTCATTTCCATGCTAGGCTCTTTCCTAGAATAGGTGTTTCTCTTTCAAGTGATCTCTCATAGACACGAAAGTGAACTTGGGTTAAATACTGGTAGGCTTCTTTTCTTTGAGAACAGATTCTGTAATATCTCTGAATAAGAAAAACAATCCTTTGAAAGTCTTGTATGACAAGAATGTCTACGCAAAATACCTTTTTTTGCTGATGTTGCACTCCATTTTAATAAAGTGAATAAACGTCCGACAGAAAATTTTCTCTTTCCCAATTGTTAGTAGTTGAAGCGCGAACATGGTTCAAGATTTCCTCTCCTGTTTTCAATGGAATTTCTTGGTTATCTGGAGAAAGAATTATTTTCCGTGTTTCTTCTACTTAAATTCTCATTACAAGGAGCTCCTAATTTTCCAGAACTCCTTTCCTTGTGATGTGCAACATGTACAGGTAGCATTGCCAATGGGCATCATTGATATGCAAACTGGTGGCACCATGAAGGACAGACTTTGAAGAGGAAGGCTTGTTCAGTTTTATTAGTTTCTTCTGGGAGAAAACTACCCCCAGATCAAAGACCTGGCGCAAGGTTCGTCACCTGTATTTTGCACTATCTATGAATGTGAACAAACATTTTCTTAGCTGAAATTTACAGAATCTAAATTGAGAAGTAACCCGAATGAAGAATAATATAAACGTATGAAGAACATTTACGAGGTATTTCACTGGTACAACAGAGTAAGTTAGAGCCACAGTTTGAGAAAAGCCTGGATTCAGAAGACAAATATCGTACCTCTCATAAAAGTACTTAAGAGTAACAATGTGTACCTGAGGCTGTCACTAAATAACGTGTTTGTGTTGAACAACGATAAACCTCCATGGTGCCTTAATTCGAAGACTGTTGTGGTAGACTGTTCTCCTCGCGCGTGGGTGATCTGGGTTCGATATCCAGCTGATGCAATTTTATAAATAAAGATGCATATTCTACGAAATTTTCCTAAGTATAAAATACATAAAGAAGGGAAAAAGTCGGTATCGGTCGGGACTGATAATCGTTCGATCACAGGTTCGAGTCTTGTTTTTTCCTTATTTTTTGTTTTAGTTCCAATACCCACTTCATTTAAATAAAAAATTCATCAGATATCTGTTAATTACCAAATAACTAATTAATTTTTTGAAAACTTCTCGTCTTCTCATTCTAATTACATATCGAACACAAAATTCCCGTTTTCACTGCAAATATAAATTCTTTATTAGTCATAAAAAAAATTGTCAACCGAGGTTATTTACATTAAAAAATATTTGACTTTTTTCGTCTTTATATATTTTACGACTTACGGAAAAGCTTATAGGACGTGAACCTTTGTTTAAAAATCTGTATCAGCCGGGAATCGCTTTGGATCACCCACAGGTCAGGCGAGCATTCTATCACAGGCTCAACTGGCCCAACGAAAAATTGTCGTAGCTTTAAAAAATTAAAGATGTTCAGAAAACTTCAAACGAGAGCTACGTGTGACATCCATGTGGAAAACACTTGTTTTCGTCTTGTGTGGCAGTTTACTCGTGTCGAAACGTTGTACTCGAGATGCTAAAGATCTACCCGTAGGCACTGTTGACCCGGGTTCTTGTGTAATCGCCGATATGCTATGAACCATGAGTCTTGAAACGATTGGCATACAACATTCAAAATTTGCTAACTCTCGACCAACTGCCATGTTCACTATACAATAGTATGTAACATACTGCTCATATACGTGTCCAAATCCGTGCCAGCTGCAACATTTGGGCATCATACACGGCAGTCTTGAAATGGGAGAGTCCTTTCCGTAACTTATGGCCACCGAATTTGTACTTAACGCAAACATTCGTACATCACATTTTTAAATCCGTTGATGCCTTCAAACAACCAACCGAGAGACAGTTTTCGTCAAGCGTTTTCTGACTGTCAAATAAAAGTGTTTTTGTTGCAAATTTACCGCACAGTTGTACTCGAGTTATCAAGCAAAACAAAATAGCTCAGATTATTAGTACGCTCACAAAAGTGCTCACGTTCCATTTCTGTCCATGCTTATGAGGAAATCGCCGTTCTTTCACCAGCTGTATGTAACTGAGAACCTTGAACGGCTGGTCTCGGCTGTGAAAAAGTTCACTAACACATGACACAAAGTTGACTTTGCTACGATCAGTAGAAAATACGTTTCGTCAAAAGCATGCAGTAGTGACTTCGGCGAATCTGAAGTAAATGTTGAATGTATTTTTCACGATTTCATTAAATTACGTTAATCGTACGCCACGTAGAGATGCCTAGGACGTCGAAAGAATTCTCGGATGTTCATTTTCCATAAATGCAGTATAATGAATGACTTAACATAATTAAATATTATTTTATTGTAACACAAGCAAAACATTGTTTTAAGAGCTTATGCTAAGAAATTTTTCAGTGGTGTACGAGATATTGGGCAGAAAGATCTTTACTTTGTTTTAAACTCCACCACATTACATATAATTCACTTAATATGTTCTGGAAAGCTGTTGAATACGTGTGCTCCCATGCGCCTGACTGTGCATAGTTCTTGCGTCTTTGCAGCCGTTGATTTTGCACCCAGTTTTATTTTCAACGCTTGAGGGATGATGGAGAAAAGTAACTATATCATTCCGAAGTAAGG
Source organism: Schistocerca americana (assembly GCF_021461395.2). Classification (NCBI taxonomy): domain Eukaryota; kingdom Metazoa; phylum Arthropoda; class Insecta; order Orthoptera; family Acrididae; genus Schistocerca; species Schistocerca americana. Next base: position 463,831,069 of record NC_060130.1, read on the forward strand.
CACCCAGGTCCGCAAACGACAGAGTGGAAATTTATAACCGAAAATCGTTCTGATACCTCTGACAGTGGACATCTGCCACTGTTAGCTCTTTGCTTTCCAAATTTTTTTGTGGGTAGGGGGGGGGGGGGGGGGGGGGAATGGTATGGACCCAACAAGAAAAAATCGTCCACCATACATGCGCTCTAAAATGCATACCTTATGAGCTTAGAGCATTTGTTCAGTAGAAGAGATGTGGTCCACAGTAGCAAAGATGAACTGGAGCTCATACCTCTTAAGGTATGCTTTATGAAATCATGCATACTGAATTTCATTATTTCCTTTTATTGGTGTATATTTTAGCTATAGAAGCCTCATACATGAATAAAGTGTTTCAAGGTACGTGGAACTTACCACAGTCTGCTCCAATAAATATGTCCATTAGACTGGCTCCTGTTCTTCAGGCTTAATTTTTTATTTGTTTTTTCCCCTAGTTTGGCTCCATGGCACGAATCAAAAGAAACTGTGTGTGCAATGTTTGCTTCTTAAAAATAGGGGAAGACATACGTCTACAGACCTTCATTTGAAAGAAAGAGAAGCTAAAACCACATATAACATTATTTGCTCTAAAATACTGCTCTGAATCAGCTGATTAACATATTACTCTTAACTTAATTATTAATTTTGTTGTATTAACTGCGCTAATTCAATTTAAAACACTGCTCTGTACAATTTTTGTGTGTCATACAGTATATGACGAGAAAAGCAAAATTTCTTTTGCGTATCCAGACGTTTTTATGGTGTCATCTTTACGTCTGGAAACTTACGGTGATTCACGGATACGTCTCGCATTTGTCGTTCTTTTCCTATTTTTAATAGTTTATTTTAATCTTCTGTGAGCTTGATGACTCTTTCTGCAAGATCGTTTATAATTTTCAGTTCATTTATTGGGTGTACAGCGTTGATGGTATCTTCGTTTTCATGGCACGGTGGAAGTACTGTCTGAAGGAACGCGTCACACTAGTCAAATCTTGAATCTTATTTTATTGTAAACGAGCTCTTTGGTTCCATTATTGATGACTTCTGGGATTACTTGAGTATGCCGCAGAAATGCGGACACGGTGATATGCGGACAGCAGCGTTACCCACATGTGTCAGGTAGTTTGACCACCCATCTACAGGGAACAGGAAAGGCCTTCTTCTAGATGGCTGTGTTCCGCAATTCTCCGCTTTCAAGCCATCGTTACCGTATCTTTCCTGACACCGCCAGGATATCAGGGGACTCCACATGTTAAATACTACACTTTCAGTTCTTCAACATACTGAAGCTACCACACACGATCAGTACTTATGTCGGTATTTTCATTTGGAGACACGGTTTCAAGAAGCCAAGATATCGAAGAACAATTAAGATTTTGTTGCTATATTGTTAACTATGAATCTCAAAAACAAAACAATAAAAAGCAAAAAAATGGCAACTGGAATGGTTGAGAAATATTACTCCATGTTAATGTGCTCACTGAAATCTGATGTCCCTAGCGGCTTGTGAAAAATTATTAGTGGCTTCACTGAACCGAACAGAGAAAGAGAGCATAATTACAGAAGAAACTGCATTTGAAAACAGTTTAGGAGTAAATGAAATTTCTGCAGACATGAAGATCATTTGAGTGATATTTAGAGTTGCAATAAGAGCAAACGCCATCTATGTAATTGCCATGAAAACCTACAAAGCAATTTTATCTGTGGTGCAATAATGTTTTAGTAAATTACAAAAAAAAGAAACTTCTTTGTGTTTTGTTATTATTACTTCGTTTGACATAGAGATGAATGCTACTGTAAAGAACAGGCAAATATAAACAAATAGGGATTAAAATCATAAATACGTACAGATTTACATTTTGATCAGCACATAAGTAAGCACTGATACAGCTGATTGTCCAGATTTCTTAATCATTTGTGATACCTTCGAGAGACTGGCATTAATTTAACTGACTACAGTTTACTGTATAATTGCTCGAAGTGGAAACAGTTTTCCGCAGCTACAGTGTGAAATGCTACTGTGGTAAGTAGACAAAGTAATAATGTATTTTAATATTTAAAAGGGAAGCTGTATGCCAAAAATATGATTTACATGTTATTAATGCCTAAACTTAAGATATCTAAGAATTTTATGTTAAAATGCTATTCAAAAAATTCAGTCTGGGGAATCAGGTTTTGTGTCGTAAATGCGTAGTACGAAGACATGCCCGGATTTATGCACTGTTTTTTCAGGCATATTCTGTAGCTAAACAGTGCTTTCAACTTATTTATAAGTTAGAAAAAATTGACAACTATTATTAGAACAACTGGTTTTTTTCATGTAAAAACACTACCATGTTCTGTTTTTACTTTGGGAGTAAAGTAAGCACAGGGACTTATGTTTCGACCATCGTGACGTTCTCACTGCTTTTGAGAGGTAGGGAGTGGTTTTCACACCGCTCTTGCAAAGTATGGGAGGGCTAGTGTTCGCAAATCTCCGGTGTCCACAAATTTCCGTGACCACACATATGTCTGGAAATCTTTTTTTGGCCCTTTTAATGGTTTCGTCCGACAGTTACTCTAAAGATTCAATGTATTGACCATTTTCATTTTTTAACCGGAAGACGAGTTAGGATCAAAGAACGCAAAGGCAACGGATTCTGATGACAGGAACTACAAATGATTTTTCAGCTTTTACTGGAAAGTCATATACCAGACATCACCTGATGTTCATAAAACTTTGAAAGATTGATGAAATTCATACACGATGCTTTCGCTAGAGAAAGGGCAGAGAACCACGAATAGACTTACGCACTGAAAAGGAAAATGTACATAACACAAAGCACATTAACTTCTGGCAGTGGTCACCTCAGAATACAACTATTTTCAAGCAGCAAATAGCTTTCGCCACTCACCATGTACGATGGATATCCCTTCGGCCACGGGAAGATACACCAAAAGAGTGTTCTTAACCAAGAAAGATCTGTTAACTCTAGAAATTCTCATACTCGATTGCTGATCTCTCGAAGTATGTCGAAAAAATCAAAAATTCGAAACACACGGGTTTGATCCAAGTGTTCCTTGACTTTTCAGTACTAAATTCCAGTTTGGAATTTATTAACATAGATTTCAGATAAGTAGCTTTAATTGGATTGTTAAGTCGTATCTGTACATCTACAGTCCATCTACTCCCCAAAAATACTTTTTAAAATGATCAAATATATGTGTGCCAGCAAGCTCTTTTGTTAAAAAGTTTTCAACTAAAACAAACATCTTTTAGTTTCCATTATTTTAATGCTGATCTGTCAAGAATTAATGTTTTGACCCATTACTGAATACCTCATACAGTGACAACTCTATACACAGATGTAGCATGCTCTTTTTAACGCGCAGATCGCAAAGCAAGCACTCAAAGAAGTTTCACAGTAGCAAAATTTGAAAGAATCGGAGGTAGGAGTTAACCATCTCAATGGACGGCAGTAGCCCGCAGTTTCATGTCCTTAAATTTGTTCTTTATTTCAGTCGTCTGTTGACTGTAAAATCTTCGCTATCTTGACACAGCGCTTCGATTGTAGCTATCAGGATGTGATCTGCTTTCCTGTTACTCACCCTACATTTATCAAAGGCAATAATAGCAAGCTTTGGAGTTATTACTACTTTCAACGAGGAGGCCAAAAACTCCTCATATGGGACTCTCAGCCTATTACGCTCTACGAATTTACTTTTTAGTGTTTGAAGTCCTGGTCTCTATTTTAGTTCTGGCAATTTAATTTCTGAAGCAGTGCTATAAGTTAATATTATTGGAGCTTTTTTAAGTCAGGTAATTAAACACTAGCTGGACTTAACGCTATCAGTTCGGCAGGTTGGTCTGAGAAAATTTTAGAAGAAAGATCTGAACCATAGCAAGTTAAACTCCCGAAATTGAATTAGTAGTGTTTTTTTTTTATTTTCATATCTATTTAGGTATAAAATTTATGTTACAAGTTCATAAGTAAATTTCTTTCTGAGTAGTAGAATTTCGTATTCAATTCGCTCTCCCCTCTTCCTAGCTGCATAAAATCTGAACATCCGACAATTGTCCGGCATGTTTTTGTAGTCTCCTCTATTGTTGATACAAAGCTTCCAATTTTGGTATGTAAATTCTCAGCTCCTGTATCGGAATTGGTTCTTTTCAAAATAAATAATAATCACTTCCTTAATAGCACAGATAATTTACATATATGCAAACTATAAAAAAGAGCCTTTAACTTTTTATTTGACTGATGGCAGTTTCTTTCCAGTTACTGCATGGGAGTAAAACGCGAGTAAATAAATTTTCATCGGAAACGAACTAAAAGCAAAGACTTGTTGCGACTACTAACTTCTTTCGAAAGGTAAAGACTACTTTAAGTGGTCGTAAAAACAAACGTTTCCACTCCCTCTGTCCTCTCTCTAAATATCGCTGAGCCATCACAAACCCAATCGATGCGATATTTGACAAGCAAAAGTATGTCAAAAGTTTTTCATGCAAAAGTAATATTTTATGAAGTCGATGGCTTTATTTTTATACTTTTTCCGATTCTGAAGACCAAGTAGCACCCCTTACCCTTATCCTACTGAGCCCAAGACAGCACTTTTTACATGGAATGAAAGTAAACTGGGAGGTAGCTCCCGGAAAATAATGATAGAATGAAAGATGTGCCAAATAAAAGCAACTTTAGTATCTATATTGCCTTTCTGTGCGTCTAGTATATCTTAAATACTTTTCTTCGATCACAGAATTGTATCTACAGGAAGTGGAGTGATAGTATTATTGTTGTTGTTGTCGTTTAACCACACACTGTACATGTTCTTCACATTATAAAAGTATGCGGGATGCAAGCTACGATCTTCAGGGTCGTTCATACATGAACCTAACTCATGGTATATCCTTTCAGTCGCCGAACCATATGCCACAAAACGCAGGAGAGTATTTTCCTTCAAAGCAGCCATCCTCGGCCCTCATGAAAAGCGAGCCATCCCCTCCCTCTTTCAACAGTTAATAAGGTTATTGCTCTCTTCCACGACGTTATGTTAACAAGCTTCACACCATGTTCACGCTGGAGAAAAAGGAAACAGAAAAAAATAATCCCCGCATGCCATTTAAAAGTAGTTTGGCGTTACACGATCATTCTGTGGCATACGATTCCAGATAAGTTCCTACTTAAATATACGAATATGTTAGACGATCATTCTTCCTTGTCCACCACGTTCAATCATTGTATATAATCATTCAAAGCAAAAGCAAATCGTCCTTAAAGTAACATTTTAAAAAAGCCAACTTGATGGAAACTTCTAAATCAACTAAATTATATCGAGTTACTGTTTTAAAAGGATATTATATTTCCTTTTGGTCTCAATGTAAGTTTTTTTTTTACATTAATATACATCGTAGCATTTCGTCAAAGGCATGGTAATTTATCATTTTAATTGCTTTGTAGCATCTCTGCTTAAAATTCGACAAAACTGTTACCAAATTCCCTGATTCGTGCTATAATGATTGTTCAACAATAAAAACATTTGTTCGATGTCACTTTGCATCGAAATTTCAAGCTTAAATTTCAATGAAATGTCGTCTATTTGTTCGATGTCACCTTGCATCGAAATTTCAAGCTTAAATTTCCGTGAAATATCACCTCTCCCTTCGATGGCCATATCTTGTATCACTTAGCTACTTGTATTTTTAAGCCGAGCAATTTTATTACAACAGAAAAAAGTTAAATAAGTAACTGCTGCTCATATATATTCCGCTCTCGGGGACGTCCTTTTTACGAACTGAAATACGTGCGCAGTAAATAGCTTCGTTTAGGGTAGCCACACTTAGTGTATGTCGATAATATAGATGAGCCGGCCGGAGTGCCCGTGCGATTCTAGGCGCTGCAGTCTGGAACCGAGCGACCGCTACGGTCGCAGGTTCGAATCCTACCTCGGGCATTGATGTGTGTGATGTCTTTAGGTTAGTTAGGTTTAATTAGTTCTAAGTTCTAGGCGACTGATGACCTCAGAAGTTAAGTCGCGTAGTGCTTAGAGCCATTTGAACCATTTGATAATATAGATGAATAACAAGGCTTTCTCCACCACAGTGAAATTTAAAAGTACAGCCCGATGAAATATTACAAAACGTAGTCTGAGAGACATTTCTCCTTACGCTAACTACGATACTGAGACGAAATGTAATACCTTTTTACGTATTTCGTGAGATGCAGGCATAGAAGCGCTCTCCCTACGGCGACTCGACTGTGTTGATAGCTGACAGCTTACGACACGCCATCCCTAACCTTCTTTCGGTCTCCACTGCTTCAGTTGGTAGTCGAGAGGGATTTCATCAGTTTCACTTATATCGAAAGCGTTTCTCCACACATTATATTCAACTGTGACGCGGCCTACCTCCGAGTGTAATCTTTGTGTGTGCAGATTTGTGAGTGAACAACGCTTTCAATTTATACGACTATTAATTCTGATGTAACAGACACTGTAGAATTTTACGTATGTTTCTCACGTCCCAAGAAAAGTAGTTACCGAGGTACCAACGTAGTGACATCGAAGATGGATTCCGGAGTTCCGATGAGTATCACTCTTGCCCTCTTCTAACTTCGCTAGGGCACTGAAAACCGAAAACTGATAGGAAGATACATACGTCCTGAATGTCTATACTGTTGTCTCATAATTCAGCGCCGAACTGGAAATTGCAAATACACACGTGCTATAAACACAATACAATACGTTTGACAATCTCCCAAACTTTTTCGTACTGGATCGTTCAAAAAGATAGAACAGATCCTCGTCCCAAATCACACTCTCACAGAGGAGAGTTGATACAGGTTATTTGAAATATTCCAGCGCTGTTCCATGAAACTTTGGGCGACCTCACAGATGTCTGTAACTTTCCGCCACGTTGTTTCAGCATTGACTCTTCTGGCTGTCCTCAGGTGTAATCTGATGAAAACACATTGAGCTCCACTATTTAAGACCAAGATGGTAAATGCGTGGTGTACACAGTTGTCACTGCACATGCACTTCCGTTGCAAGACAGCCCGCTCCGCCGAGCGCCCTCCGTGTTGAAAACTCGCTTCTTCGATACCAGATCGTTCGTCTTCACACGCAGTAACATCGGGCAAAGACGCTGGATACATAGAGCACGAAGTTTTCCCATAACGGGATTTCATGCAGGGTCCAAATCGAAACCGCCATACTGCTGCATATTTCCAATCATTAATTGATTACGAAGTTACAGGCCACAATTTTTGTTTCATTGTATTTCATCAAAAAGCCCGTAGAAACACAGTATCCAGTGGTAGCGGACTGCTGACTTGGAGGTGGAAAGGGTGTTGGTGTTCCACGATGCGCACCTGAACGGTGCCCGTCGGTTTCCCTATATAAGCCGGCGTCTTTCTGAAGATGTTAGGTCTGATACAGATGAGACGAGCCATCATCGCGGAGGCCGCTCTGCGCAGAGCAATGACTTGAAAAAGAAGCGCACGCACTCAAGTAAAGCATGGGCAACAACTGGGTGTACCACACATGTACACCGGTGCCTTTAACAGAAGAGCTTGGTGAATTCTCGTCAATATTCACCTGAAGATGACCTGAGAACCCTGCTCCGATATTTTGTGGCAGAAAGTTATAGACACCCTTCAGTTCTCTCGAAATTTCGTAGAACAGCCTATATGCTAGCAGAGATTTAAATTTCACTTCAGTCAGATCTATGGGGAGGAAATGATGCACTGTATTCGAAGTTTGGATAAGGTACGTGAAAGATGAGCGTCGTTCTGATCTCATTGACATTGTCATTCGGTTGCAAAGACAGGGGCGTTATTCCATTGTTTGCGAAAATTGTGTATTTTATTATTACCGCAGCTGTAAATAACATCAAATTCAAAGCGAGCATGCGTCTGGTAAGGGAAAGTGTTTTTTTTACTCGGCGTCATTTGGCTTCTTTTTCCAGGGATACATATTATTTGCGTTTATATGTAGCAGCAGGACTAATTTCGTTTTACGTCTGTTTCCCCACCACTAGTTGACTTTGTCAGATCTATCGAAGAGGCTGTGCGCCGTCTAACAGCAGCCCCGGGTCTACAATATTTCCGAACCGGGGCAAAAATTTGATAGTTCCCCCCTTCCCCTCAAGCGTTTGAGATAGAACGTCGAAAACTTAAAAAATAAAAAATCGACTATTCAAGAATATGTTCACTTTGTGGCGTGCATCTTTCTGATGAGTTTGCTACATAAACCATATATGTTCGAGGAAATGTAAAACATGTTATTCGGTCTTAAGTGTGCCAAAGTTCAGTCCCATGCCTCTTCATACAGCATTATTCTATCGTACGTTACTGTATTTCGCTCTGTGGAAATCAAACGTGTATATTTTGTAACGGAAGCCGTCAAACCTATGTTTAGGGCACTGAAAATCAAAATGCCCTGTGGTGCCTCTCCTGCTCCCCGTCGGCCGGTTTAGCATCCTAACCCCTTTAAAAAGAAATAGCACTCGATGGGATTACTTGTAACCAGGGAATAAAAACTCTTAGAAATTCTGCACTCTTTATTGCCTGTTATCTAATAACTTTCTCTTTGTGTGAGATAAAGTTAAATATGGGAAACACAAAGCCAGTAAAGACAAGAGACAAGCAATACAGCACACATTTATTTATTTATTTATTAGGTCCCAGCATTTCTTTTCGTTCCTGATCTTGCTGCAGCTTCACACGACATGCTTTCCTTTCTGCGAAAGAATTTACTACCTCATGAAAGTTCGTCAAATGTTTTCCAACATGAAAAATCAAAATGTCGATGTCTGATACTGAAAAAGCTGTTAATATGAATAGTACCCAAGACTGGTTTGTTTCTCAATTTTATCTCGTCTATTTTGTCACTGTCTGTTAGATAAAACGAAACATGCCTTTCTAATATTGTTGCAGTTGTAATAAACGCCAAATAAGTGAAACTGTTTTGGTACAAATGATCATTTTTATGTACTTCATTTACATAAATAACACGATAGAACATAATTCAAGAAGTACCAATGTCAAATGCCTATTAGGCCTACTACAAGCAAAACATTTTATGGTAGAAAATAGTTTCACATTCCATTCATACGCTCCAGTTTCTCAAGCATGAGATCGAAAGCAGTAGTACAAAATTTTTATATAAATTTGGAATCGTCATATTCTTCTATATGATTTGTGTGATATCCCCGTTTCTTCTCCGTCCTCGTTCTAACGAACAATCTTGTCAACACTAATTCTGTAACTATTCCTGCCATTGCCAAAACTTATTCTCCGGTTAACTTCACTAACCATGCCAGAAACACAGATTCAATTACCCTGCGTTTATTCTCCAGTTAGACGATATTACATATTTGTACAATGCGTTTCCGCACTATTCGGAGAACAGAACTTAAAGCGGTTGCTAATTGGGGCGTCTACAACTGGTAGTGCAACGATCTAGCAAACATTATCTGTCAAAATTTCTTTTCTTGGATACACCGAGAAGATAATGTGTAATCTTTCGTTTATTTCCATTCTGATAGTCTGAATCTATGGATTTCACTAATAATTATTGCAACGATGATAGTTAGCACACCCAATCAACGACATAAACAAACAGCGATTGGCATTCACCCGTTCGGGTTTATTCGGCTCAGCTCGTATAAACCCGTCGCCTTTTGTCTGCGGGAAAGTTTTCTTTTTCTAGACGCGGCGGGGACTCCCCTGGCAGAGACATCACGTACACTATGCCCGCATTCAAAAATCATCTTATGATTCGTTCAGGAATCAACTTATAATGTGTTCAAAAATGTTCAAAAACCGACTGGGATGGGTTTCAAATTCATATGAATAATCGATAGACTAACGTGCGCTGGATGCTAAGGCGCTTTGTGAAACAAGGTTTTTTTCTTCAAGAATATGATAATTACCGCCCGGGACAAATAACCCGGTCTCCCCCTCCCCCGTCACCTAACCCCCTCCCTAGATCCGGGCCTCTCTAACATATGCAGCCATATGCAGCAGGGGGAAGTTGTCAGGTGTCTAGTTATGTGTTGACGTAGCCACATTGGCGAAGAGCAACGCTTCACCTTTTGGGAGCACCACTCTCCTTAAATTATGGGTAGATGTGGATACTTTATAACTCGAAGCGGATTGAGGTAATGCTGCCATGTTCATGTCGCAGAAGGACTATATTCATAGGATCAGTATTTTATTATTTATCTCGACGTATATTAAGGTCGGTAAGAATTGTACTAACTACATAGTGAGAAAAAGTGAAACTTTTAGTTTCCAGTTCTCTACAAAAAGAAGTCATTAAGAGACTGTGACCACATACTTCAGTTCCACCTAAGCTGTATGGAGTACTTAAAATCTATAAAGAAGGCGTGCTTCCACAACAATACTGCTATACTGGATCAATATTGGAGCAACCATCTGTGAATTGGACAAGTACCATGTGAGGAAAAACTGCAGCATCCTCAAGGACAACGTCATTTTATTGACAAGTGAGGTGACAGGCAGTTCATCATTGTAAGAGTGTATGATAACAAATTCAAACCAAATGTCGCATTAAAAGATTTCCAAACAGTCGCATCAATATTCAGTGTACCCCTCCCCCCCCTCCCCACTCCCGTCTCTCTCTCTGGCGTCAACACAGATGTATCTTCTCGCATGTAAACGATGATAAAGGTGCCTAATGGCATCCTACAATAGATTATCTCAAGCGTCTTGCCATCTTCCGCCTTTTGTTGCAGTTCGGCAATAGTTCTCGCAGGCCCTGGAGAACGAGTATGGTAAGTTCCCGCTGCATCGTGTCCTATACGTGTACAACTGACGAGAGATCTGGCGATCTTGCTGGCCAGGGCAGCTGTTACGTACCACGAGGAGCGTGTTGCGTCGCAGCAGCCGTATGCGGACGTGCACTGTCCTGCTGAGAAAGCACATCGCCTTTCTGTCGAATAAAAGGCAGTAGCGTGTGAAATGTAGCGGGCTCTGGTTACTTCACCCCGCAGAAAACCACATGTGACCGCGAGATGTAACTGATGGGCCTCCTCACCTAGCTTATGTGTTGTGGGCGAATGCACTTTGGAATAGGCAGTTCACCAGGTATACGCCACACACGGTTACTTCGATCACTCGCAGACAGACAGAACTTGCCTTCATCACTGAAGACAGCAGACCGCCAGACCACTCTCCAGTCTCCCGGGTTCGATTCCCGGCGGGGTCGGGGATTTTCTCTGCCTCGTGATGACTGGGTGTTGTGTGATGTACTTAGATTAGTTAGGTTTAAGTAGTTCTAAGTTCTAGGGGACTGATGACCATAGATGTTAAGTCCCATAGTGCTCAGACCCATTTGAACCATTTTGAACTCTGCAGTCAACTCTTTTTACGACGCCATAGTAGCCACGCTTAGCAGTGTCCTAGTGTCAGTGGTAACCCGGCCAGAGGCAAACGTGATCTTGATCTTGCTGCTAGCAGCTGGCTCCCAATGGTCGCTGATAACAAGCAGGTGCAACATGTACCTGGATTTCGTCCCTGGATAGCGTCAGGTCGGCCAGCGCTGCCTGCACAGTGCGTCGGGATTGACGTGTGTCTGTACTACGCAGACATCCAGAACCTGGTCTGCAGGTGTGGTAATGTTCTACAGACGACTGCTCAAACCAGAGACACGCCACCGCTGCATTGTGCCCATGTCCAGGACTTCGTATATACGGCCGTACAGCTTCCCGCACGTCTACACTGCGACCCTGTTTAAATGGCTGAAACTATTCAACAGATGTGTGTGCCCTTCGGGGGGCCAAGTTGTACCCTATAATGATTGTTGAAAACCCTGTTTCCCTGCAAGCTCAGCACATTTACTGCCGGCAGAGTTAAAAAGAGGGTGCACAGACAGGCCTCCTGGGAGACATATAATCGGAGATGACCTCGAAAAATGAATGACAAGTCCTCAAAATGCATACGTTGCACTCTGGTGCCACTGGGCACAGTACTTGAGGGTGCTGAATATTTTTATCAGCAGTGTACTTTGCGTCTTTACTCAGGCCTATTCTAAACAAGTGTCTACATCATGTAAGAAATTGTATTTATTTTATCAGCAGACTTAAGTCACTTAAGAGAGAAAGCAACGTCTTTTTGATCAGTTTTGATGCTGTTTCCCTTTTTATAAAAGTTGCCTTGGTGAACTCGCTACAGCTCAATGGCAAAAGGTTTGTGGGCGACATTAAAGTGTTTCATCACACTCGTAGTACCTTTTTATGTAAGAACGAATTTTTTGAACAATTTGACAGTGTCACCATGGGGAGTCCTTCGTTTTCCCTGATGACCAAAAAATTTAATGGAAGATTTTGTGGAGTGGGCAGTCGAATGAGCAGTTTTCATACCAGCAATATTATGGCAATTTATTATTAAGCGTCATGATCTGGACAGTCTCCATGAGTTTCTTCAGCATAAAGTTTACCACAGAGATGGACCAAGATAATTATATGCCGTTTGTATACGTCTTAGTACGACGTAAGACCTATGGCACACTTGGAAGTTTGAGATTTTTAAAGAAAATTCATACAGACCTGTTTTTACAGGCTGTTAGTATATATAAGGTTAAAGCGATCTTTCGTCCTCAATCAGATATCCCATCGCTTCTAAAATCTGTCAAAGACGACATATAGCTGCGCAAATCAGGTGTTTATAGGCTTCCGTGCGAGTGCCGTAAATCTTACACAGTGTGATCGAAAACAGTCTGAGTTTGTAATGGTGTTGCGGGGTAAGTTGTGCTGAGAAATAGCTGTAAACAATAAAATTCTGTACTATTCAGTGTGGTCGGAAACAGTCTGAATTGTTAGTAAGGGAGTTGTAGGGTAGGCTGTGCTGAGAAATAATTGTTTGGAAAAAAATCGATACGTTGCTCCGTTTCGGAGTTAATTAGCACTGAAGTAAGCCAATCAGGAGGTTGCGCCAGCAAATTCAAGCAGCCCACCAGGTACAATCAGTGTCAGTTGTTCTAATAGCATAGATGATGGCTCCATTTAGGTTCTTACTACCGTCCCATGTTCAATTTTTGTATCGCTCTTTTGTTCGATTTTAGGAAACCAAACGGAGACCACATTTGGCGACACCGCCTGCGGCGGGCCGCTTGAATATATGCTCGAAACGGTGTGATTGGCTAACTTCGACGATAATTAACTCGGAAACGGCGCAAGGTATTCTTTTTTTTTTTTCTTAACAAACATTTCTCAGCACAACCTACCCAAAAACACCCTTACTATCTTTTCAGGCTGTTCCTGACCACCCTATCTAGGGCAAACGACGAGCACTGTTACGGAACGCGTCGATGAACACTAGCAGCATACTCGCCACCTCCAAGCCAGCAGGTCTGTTTCAACGAGTCATTCGATGAAATACAATGAAACAAAAATTGTGGCCCATCGGTGAAACTTTTAGAACTCCGTAATTAATGAGTCAGACGAAATACGACTCTCTGAGGACCTTATCAGTCGGATGGGGCTTCCATTTAGATATTGCGTGGAATCCTGTTATTAAAAAAATCTTCATGCCCTACGTATCGGCCGCCGGTCTCCGATGTGAGCGTGTGAGAACGACCGATTTGATATCGATGATGCGAGCTTTCGGTTCGGAGAGCGCTCGGCGCAGCGCACCGACTTGTAGCAACAGCGCATGCGCTGAAGCAACGCATGCGCAGTGACAATTGGGTACACCACGTGTACCACCGGGGTCTTAAATAGCGGAGCTCCCTGTATTTTCAACAGAGGAGAGAGCGATGCCACAGAGGCTGGACCGTGGTGCGCGTGCGGCCCAGACAGCCGCCTTGGCTACGACTGTTCGCCGTCCGTTGTGGCTTGTCGGGTCTAGACGGATGTTCGGTACGAGTCGTCGGCTTTGGCCAGTGACGTAATGTTAATGGCTGTTGTCACGTCACCTCTTGGTGCATATATTTGCAGTTTTGTTGTTAGTTGGAGAAGCCAACGAATTTGAAATCGATAATAATAACAATAAAATAAAACTGCTTGTAATGACACACGGTAACGATGACACATCGCAATCCATCAGGATCAAAGTACTCTCATTCTGCATATGTAACTCCAACGCCATACTAAACAGAAAAATCGAACTGGAAGAATTCATCATACAGCACCGGATAGACATTCTTTAGTCACGAAATGCGCCTACGTCCGACCCAAACCTTCAAACTGAAGAACATGACTGAATGTAGGACGGACTGTGCAAATGGCCATGGGGGAGGTACAGTGATCTTAATCAGTAAATCAGTTGAACATGCTCTGGCCGCCCTCCCACCATTGGCAACTCTGGAAGCCACAGCGATAGTGGTCTCGTCTTCCTACGGCATCATCACACGTCAGCCCGCAATTACCTTTCGAGGAAGACGATTTCTAAATGCGTTTCGACCACTACCCGAAAGTGCTATTATGTAATAACGTAAACGCCAAACACCAAGCTTCGAATTCACAGAGAACCAACCCATGAGGACTTCAACATTACAACCGGGAAGATGGGTTCGAAGCGATTACTTTCATAGCGGAAGATCCAACCCATATCCTGGCAAATCCTACTCACAGCCCCGACTTTTTGGACATGGCCATGTTATAGAACCAGCGGCTGAACTTCCATTTACAGACAATTAATGAGATTACATCTGATCGTTACTCGGTTATCAGTGTAATGTTTGAGGCTCTGGAGCACCTGCCACGTCCACTGATATCGATCAGCATTTGTGACCGAACGGTGACTGATCAATAAGGAGCACCCAACTGCTGTTTTATCGACTGCAGTGCGCATTGATGGACCCATTTCCAACCTCACAGGGAAAACCAAGTGAGCTTTTAAACGGGCCTCTCCTATGTCTCGTACCAGGATCCGTTTCCATCGATGCCGCAGCACCTCGAAGCCCTGAAACACAGGACATTAAGACGCTGGTAATGGTTTTGCAACCCAGAGGACCATAGAGGGATGAGGAGGCTCTCCAGAGAACTGCACCAACGAGCTGAAAAACAAAAGAGGAACTAGGGTAGGACAAGATGGCCTCTCTTGTACTTCAGTCACGAGACCGTTGGAATTAGGTCAGAAATCTGCAAAACCCAGGGTCACCGAAGCGAGCAATTCAGGGTCAGCCGGGTCTGATTTATGTCCCGTCGGGCAAGGTAGGAACTTTTGTGACCACCTTCGAAGCCCAAAATATGATCGAAGAATTGGAAGACGATGTCGAGACTGAACGAGTCTTCCACAGGGTTCAGGAAATTAAAGGCAACAAGCTAAGAACTATACTAGTACTGACTATCCCAACAGAGGTCAAGAAGCTAATCATAAAACTGGGAACTCACTCTGCCGCTGGTCCAGACAGTATTACAAGCGTGCATCTCAAATACATTCCTCGTAAACATCTTGTACAGCTCACGAGAATTTACAACAGTCTCCTGAGGCTTGGCTGTTTTGCAGGACTATGGAAGGTTGCCAATGTCGTCCCAATTCCAAAACCTAGTAAAGGCTCAAGTTAACCAGCCAACTGTTGACGAATCAGCCTTCTATCACACTGTCAAAATTCTGGAACAGCTTATCCTGCACCGATTACGACCTTTCATCACCAATCGCGACGTCATTTGGCCTGATCAGTTCGTCTTGCAGCCTTCGCTGTCTGCAGCACTCCAACTCCTGCTGAGAATGGAATACATAGCCTACTCTCTCAATGTGTGTAACTGTACTACAGTGATATTTTTAGACATCGAAACGGCCTACGACAGGGTGTAGCGAGATAAGCTGTTTCTCAAACCTGAAGATCTCCAGACCATTCCAGACTGCTGCCTTAGATTGATTACCAGCTTTTTACAGTACCAACGGACAAAGTTCGGTATTTATGGACAACTACCAAGCTAGAAACCACTTCGAGAAGGCCCTCCACAAGTATCACCGACACTCTTTATCGCGTATGTAAAAGTTTTTTACCAGTGCTGCCAATGTCTTTTTTCTCCAGTCTGCAGACGACGACGCCCTATTAACGAACAGCAGACGAATCATCGCTGCCATAGGGCGATTACAACGTCAGCTCGCTTCAGCGGAAGAATGGGAAGCAACGAACCACATTCAACTAGACTTTGAAAAACCAGTGCGATCATGTTCACTCGCCGACGTCCCGAACTGAGTGAAAGACTTATTATTCACTACCGATTCATCGCCTGGACCAGTCAAGTCAAATATCAGAGGTAAATTCTGGACAGCAAATAATTTTTCAAATATTACATCAAGTCTAAGAAGGTGCAGTTATTACATCTCTTGCACCAACTCTACCTCCCTAATGGCCAGCGTCCAAATGAACGTGAAGACAACGCTTAGACTGTGTAACGCTACGATAATGGTCCTACCCGCATTACCTAACGGCTGCTCAACGGAGGGAATGATTAGCAGCACAAATCTCAAGCCACTGCAGGTGATCCTGAACAGTTGTTTAAGTCTCATCCTTGGTTCCTCGAGATTGGCTCGAATCAACGACTTATATCAAGAACAGTAAGCACCGATCTGCGACCAAATACAAACTCTACTGGACAAAATCTTCGAGCTACGGCTTACCAACAGAAACCTGGAACACATAGGCGCAGTCACCCCAGAATTGTGGAACTGGGTAAAAGTGCCTTGTGCAGTTGTGGAGACACCACGATAAAACTACAAACTAATCGCAGAAACCGCCACTGTAGTAGGGCCTACAGACTACGAGCCGAAGCTTCTGCTCATTCCAAAATAAGACCAAAATTGAATCATGAACTTCCTTCACCCCAGAAGTCCGGATTCAAATGAAGGTAGCACTTTGGATCTACCACACACACACACACACACACACACACACACACATACACAAAGTATTTTCTCGCTAGTATTCATATGAGAAGGGCCAGAGACTAAGTGCCGAAATTTATTGGCAGGAAGTTACAGAAATCCGGCATTCGCCCGAAATATCACGGAGTTATCAATACACTGGGAATGTGTTGAATTTCACTTTTCAATTTATCTCGAGTTATGTTAGGTGTTATTGGTGTTTTCTGCATTAGCATAATTGTATGTCGATTTTCTGATTTCAATTATTTTGAAAACCCAGAGCACTGTTGCGTGACTGTGTTGCTGTACAGGGCGGAGGGCTCACTTGCTATTTAGTATGTTGTGTATTGTTATCTTTTTCTGATAAACATTTGCTATTTCTGAGTACTGCCTCTGTAGCGTCCATCATCTGTATTCATTTACACTTTTCACAGATTGTTATTCATGTTTATGATCCATATTCTTTTGTATTTCCTGTTTTCGTTTGTTTGCTTGTATTTACGTATTGCCTGTGATTCTGTGATGAGAGAAATTCTAATTAGTTTGAGTAGCTGTGTGCTAAACTAGCATGCTTGTGTATAATCGTACGTGTTGTGCATTTTTGTGTCCATAATTGTGAGTTTCCTTCACATGTCTGCTGATTATCATTATTTTTTATGCGTACCTAGTTCTAGCAGCGTGATTTCCTGTTCAGCTGTTCTAATTGCTCCGTTGTTCATTTGCGAAACACTTTGTATAGTTAAGGCTCTGATAAATATTCATCACATTATATTCCTACTATTCTGCTTCTAGTATGCTATTAAACGTTTTATTTTGCATATATTCTTTAAGGAAAACGCTGGCCAGTATGTCCATGATCCCAGGAAGTGATTAATTTTATCAATAAAGTACTGAGTGAAAGAAGGAATTATTGTAATTAGATATTAGCTCTGGGTTGGACGGAATCTGCTATGTGAGAGTACAGGTGTCTAAAGTCAATGGACGCAAGTATTGCATGACAGAAACTAAGTTTCATCGATGGTCTTCATTTGTAAGATCACCTGTCCTCTAAGATACGATTGAGCATTTTCAAAGTTTTCACAGCTATTAACGTACTGTTACGTCTGTGAGAATAGATACTTAACAATTCTGCAGGTAGTTAAATAGGGTTAAAGTGTGGTCTGCTCTCCTTCTTGTTCGATATTTCAATCAACTTCCTGACAGTGAGATATTTCTTTGTTGACAAACGTGACGCATCTCGATTTAGGTTATGTTCTTCAAGCGTGGTGCCGGCTTTGTGAAATTTACTTCCGTTTGATTGGCCTTTCATAGACTTGCTTGGGCGATATCTGACGAAGTCACAATAGACTGAGTATAACTTCAGGTTGGCGTAAGGTTGCGAAGACAATAGGCAGTGTTTTTTCATAGGATCGATCCTGTAATTTGTAATTTCAGAAAACCTGAGTGTGGATGCCCGTCCCCCACATGTAGTGTGTATGACTGTGCCAGTCTCAGCAGCCCACCTACGACATTTACGCGTCTATGCCCCGAGTTGCAGAGAATATAAGTCATTATTATCGTAACGGGAACTAGGCTATTACTGGCATTAGACTTCCAAGAGGTGGCCTTGCTGCCGTAACTTGCAGTACTGCAGAAAAGGTTGCGTGTTGGGCGGCCAACAAAGCGGAACGCAGTAGCGAATGCGTTCCTGCATCGGTAAGGCGTGGCCGCTACCATTATAGTGTTCGACAAGGAACTTTCCAGCCGAAATGTTTTTCCACATCTGTTTGGATCAATTCTGCGCTAACTGTAAATTTTTCGGTTTAACAAGTCCACTCACGAACATAAATGAAGTACATTGTATTAATATTGTATAATATGTCTCTATTTCTTGCCTACTGATGACACGACATGCCGTACGAGTTCTGTTCAAAGAGTAACGGAACTTTTAGACAACATTTTTATTTAGCTTTCAGACGTTTAACTGTTATCTTCCTCAAACTACTCCCTCCTCTATTCATCCCCTTCTCTTAGCAGAGTTTTTATTTCACCAGGCAGTCCTAAAGAGCTTTTCTTCGAACGTCCCTCAGTGGCTGTCCTCTTTTGGCACAAAACTAAACAAAACCATAAGTTTTCTTGAGACAAAGTGGTCTTCTGGCGGATCTTTTTCGCGAAACGTTTTCAAAACGTTTGCATGGGATTAACAGTTGATTGTCTGACGAAGCTAAAATTAGAAATCATTGATATGAAAAGAATCTGTAAGCGTTAGTTTGACATTCGATTAAGACTATTTTGGGAATTGAGATCGTTTGCTAGTCCACTGAGGCGACTGGAATTTTGTCGCCTGTGATCGGCCTTTGCATGAATCGTATTTTTTTTTCTTTTTTTCTTTTTTTTTCAGTCCAGTAGACAGTTTGATGCGAACCACCACGACTTGCTCTTCATATCAGAGTAGGTCTTACACCCATCGTCCAGAATTATTTGCTGTGTGTGTTCCAATTATTGTGTTACCCTACAGTTTTTACCATCTACACCTTCTCCTAGAATCTTGGAAGTCATTTCCTGATGTCTAAACAAATTTAAATGCTTTTCACATATTTCTTTCCTCGCCTATTCTGCGGAGAACCTTCTCCTTTATAATCAGTCCACCTAATTTCCCTTCTATAGCATCACATTCCAATCGCTTTGTTTCTTTTCTCTTCAGGTTTCCCAAAAGTCCATGTTTCACTACCATATCCTGACAGTTTCTTACATCACACGTTATTTTGCTTACAACGTAGGAGCATTCGTTTTCTTCGTCTAATCTGTGGCCACCAGTTTTAATGTTAAGCTTATGAGTGACCTTCTTTCTGCTATACTTCATTACCATTGTTTTCTTTTGGTTTTGCACTTAATCCACATTTTGTGCTCATTTGACCGTTCATTCCTTTCAGAATGTCCTGTAATTTTTCCTCGCATTCACTGTGGGTAGCAGTGTCATCAGCAAATCTTGTTATTGATATTCTTGCCTCTTGAATTTTAACCGCACTACTGAACCTGTCATTTACTTCCTCGTTGCTTCTTCGACGTACAAAGTCAAGAACGAGGAAGAAAGGCTGCATCCCTGTCTTACATCATTTTTAAGTTGAGCATTTCGTTCCTGTTCTTTCATTATTATTGTTCCTTCTTGGTTCTTATACGTACTGCATATTACTCGCAGTTCCCTATAGCTTAAATATATTTCTGTGAGAACGTAGAATATCTTGG
Organism: Schistocerca americana; assembly: GCF_021461395.2. NCBI lineage: Eukaryota > Metazoa > Arthropoda > Insecta > Orthoptera > Acrididae > Schistocerca > Schistocerca americana. Next base: position 463,851,126 of record NC_060130.1, read on the forward strand.
AACATTTTATATTGTCGAACGCTTTTTGTATGTCTTGCATTCAAAGTAAATTACATCGTCAGAAATGTTTCTTTGGAGCCTTCACCATTCCTGAAGCTAAATTGATAGTCATCTAACAGATCTTCAATTATCTTTTCCATTATTTTGTACATTACTCTTGTCAGCTACTTCGATACATGAGCTGTTAAGCTATCCTTTCTGTCATCGGGATTTTGCGGATAACATTTTTCCGAAAGTATGGTAGTGTGGCTCGAGTCGCACAGTTTCTACACATCAGCATGAATAGTCGTTTGGTTTCCACTTACCCCAATGGTTTTAGAAATTCCGGAGGAATGTTGTCTATACCTTTCAACTTATTTGATCGCAAGTCTTTCTAAGCTCTCTCGAATTGTGACTGTAATACTAGATCTCCTATGTCTTCCACGTCGACTTTCGTTTCCTCTTTTGTCATGTCAGCAAACACTTCCTCCCCCTCGTAGAGGTTCTCACTGTATTCTTCTCATCTATCAGCTCTCGCCTCTGAGTTGAACAATGGACTTCCTCCTGGACTCATAATGTCGACAGCTTTTCCTTTAATTTAACCGAGGACTGTCTTGATTTTCACATATTCTGAACCTGTCCCTCCAACGACAATTTCTTTTCTAATTTCTTGACATTTGTCCTACAGCCATTTCGCCTTAGATTCTGTGTACGTCCTATTTATTTCATTCCTAAGCAAAGATAACTGAAGAGATCATGTTAGATATGGAACGAGAAGATTCTCCGCAAAATCGCTGAAAAAAGGGACATTTTTAAGGGAAAACGTTGACATGAATAAGAGATAGGATGATAGGCCATGCGGTAAGACTTCAGGGAATAACTTCCACAGTATTAGAGGGATCTGTAGAGAGTAAAAACTGTTGAGAAAGACGTCCAAAATTAACTGAGGCCACAGGATGCACGTGTTACTCTGAAATGAAGAGGTTGGAAGAAGGGAGCACTTCGTGGCGGACCACATCAAACCAGTTGTATGATTCCTGCTAGGTTTTAAATATGGATTACCTACGAAGATAAGTCCGAATATGCCCTGAATTAAGAAACATACCTCGTTAAATACAATGTTTAGACTGATGAATTAAATTAGTAACGTGACCTTGCAGCAAAGAGCTTGTAGAAAAGTACCTAGACAGTGAACACCTCTTTGCGCAACGATTTACAGTGGGCATAATAAAAGAAAACTGAATTTCGGTGAACATGTGTAATTGCATCAAATGTCTCACCAGCCATAAAGATGCGTACGGCACTGTGGCTTGTACTTTCATGCAGTGCAGTGGGCATTTGGACCCAATCTGTCGCAACAACTCACAGATAAAAGGCATCAAATAAGCACATTTTTCTATAAAAGAAAGTACTGCGTGTCTACCAGCTGCATTAATAGCAACAACCACCTTTTCTTCTGAAAAGCATGCATGCAAGTGCAAAATATGATGCTCGTATTGATTACTAGTCAGCAGTCTTCTTGATATTAATTGCAGTAATAAACTCCTAAAGATTCTTTGTATTGCTAAAGTCAAATGGTACGTTTCACAGCAAGTCATCGTAGTCCAACAGCTGAGCGCAAGTCAGCGTAATTCGTCAAGAGTAGGAAAATTAGTAGCAAGGAGAATTAATTTGAAAGAATATTTGAATGTAGATCCATACAATTGACTCTCACAAAGTAATTCAATCATATTAGTGCGTGTGATGAAGTATTGAATAGAATTGGGGAGAAGAGGAGTATGTGGCACAACTTGACAAAAAGAAGGGACCGGTTAGTAGGACATGTTCTGAGTGAGGCATCAAGGGATCACAAATTTAGCATTGGAGGGCAGCATGGAGGGTAAAAATCGTAGAGGGAGACCAAGAGATGAATACACTAAGCAGATCCAGAAGGATGTGGGTTGCAGTAAGTACTGGGAGATGAAGAAGCTTGCGCAGGATAGGGTAGCATGGAGAGCTGCATCAAACCAGTCTCAGGACTGAAGACCACAACAACAACAATGTAAGTGCTCAGAACACATGCTGCAAATAGGGTTCCAATATGTATGAAAATCAAATAAAATATAATCTTTACAAGTTTCCAAGTAGTTCCAAAGTTTCGTTGATATCGACTGTGACGAAACTGGCTTTACTAGCATCCGGACTGATAATAAACAGACTCTGTACAGAGCCTCAAAACATATTTTCCTCACAAAGTCCGAATCTCCACATATGACGCATGCTTCGAGACCATGAATGTTACAGCAGCATCACAACACGCATCAAGAAAATATCTACACATGAACCACGTGTTCGCTGTGAGTGATTAGCACAATCGTATTGCGAGTGTGTTCTTGTTGCGTACAGCCAAGCTACCTTTCACCGCATCACCCTACAGCAAAACAGCGATAAGCGGCATTAGACCCCTGAATGTCACCGACCTCCAGCACGATGGAACACGCGAGTGTCTTCTTCAAATCCATGTCCCAGAATTATCAACTGTGAGTTGATTGGCCGGCACAGCCGGAACTAAAACAACACTTCCTGAATACCTCACAGACTGACCCAAATGTAACTAAGTTGTTTGAAATCGATACTAGGTACATAAGGCAAGTTTACGGAAAGCCTACGCTAACTAGTACAAGAAACGGTTGAACTGTAAAAATAGTAAATTAATTATTAAAAGTAGTAATTAAAGAGTCAAAGTTCAGAGTCAGAAGACTGATGACTAAGAAAAGGTGACTTATATTACTTTTTTCCTTTTTTTCCTGAGCATCTTTGTACGTTCTTCTTTCGTTGATCATTTTAAGTGTTTCCTCTGTTACTCAAGGTTTCCTTGCGGAAACCTTCTTTATACCTATACTTCCTGACAAAAAAATGTGAAGCACCCAAAAGACATGGTAGGACATCAAAGTAGCTTCGTCCACCTACACAGAATTGGCATCACTGTAAATGATTAGAGCTGCAGCGGTCTGTGATAGGTAGAACGGTCACCAGCGTTCATTACTGTCATTCGTGTTAGCATGCCTCGTATGGCGTGAACAGCGTCGGGTGCTGAGTGATAATATTGAAGGACACGGAGATACCACGTAGTCGGGTGAGACTGTGTTACGAGCACCTGACAGAGTTTGAAAGGAGTCACGTTGTGGATGCCTATTTGGTAAGGAGGTCTAATCGTGCAATATCCAGATTTGTGGGGCATTCGGTTCTGACAGTGGCCTAGTGTTGACTGCATGGGAACGCGATGGTAGGCATACTCTTCGTCAAGATTCCAATAGACCACGTCTGATCTCCACAGTGGAGGTAACCCCTTCACATCTGCGCCTGCCATCCGAGTACAAGTGATAGACTCCCTGGCACATTTTGTGTTATACTGCCCCATTGGTCAGAGACTTGCAGGGGACGAACTAGGGAATTACTGTCCCATGCTAGGCGCCGTTAACACGACAACGTAAACGGCTGCATTTGGAGTGGTGCCGTGACCGACTGATAAATGGCGTAGCATTGTGTCCAGTGATGAATCGCTGGATGACCGTCGTCGACAATTATGGCGGTGACTTGAGAGTGATCCCATCCTTCCACTGTTTCGGAGAGGCAAGGCAGTGTTATTCCTGGCATCATGAGGTGGGAGCCATTGGATATGACTTCAGGTCATGGCTGGTAGTGACTGAGGGAACTCTGAGGGCACAACAGTGCGTCACGAACATCCATTTGTTACCTCTCGTGCGACAGTATTGTGGTGCCATTTTTCAGTGGGACAGTGTTCGCCAACACGTGACACGAGTTTCTATGAACTGTCTGCTGTTGAGGTACTCCCATGGCCAAGAAGTTCCCCAGATGTGTCTGCTGCAGAAAATATGTGGGGCCATCTTGGACGTGAACTCCATCACAGTGCCATTCTCCAGGATATCGAGGACCAGTTACAACAGCACTGGGCTAGCTTCCCTCAGGAGAGAATATAACGGCTTTATGACACCCATCCCAACCAAATTAGTTCACGCATCCAGGCAAGAGGGGGTACAACGTCATATTCATAAGTGGACTTACACTGCTGATTTCTTTGTAAGTTTCACTAGAGTTCTCCAGCCATTTTGGGAGCTTTAGTTTTTTGTCTGGCAGTGTATATTTGTCTTTTCCAATCATGTGATTGCCCTTTTCAGAACTGTCTATTTCTCCTCAACTGAACTGGTCACTATGGTACTCATTTCGCAGTATCTACAGCCTTAGCGAACTCCAAACGTATCTCACCATTCCTCAATACTTCAATATCCCACTTTCTTCCCCGTTGATTCGTTCAGACGATTCTCTTAATACTTCAACCTACTCTTCGTCATTACTAAATTGTGGTGTGAGTCTATATACACTCCCGAGTACACATTACAATTCAGTATCTAATTTCGATTTCTCTATCTCACCTTGATATAATCCAATAGCTATCTCCTCGTGTCTCCAGGCCTTCTCCAATTGTTTTGTCCCTTTCCCTACCACAGCGTTCCACTTGCCCACGGTTATTAGATTTTCATCTCCCTTTACAATTTGAGTGACACTTTCGATGCCCTCATGTTCTCTTTCTTTCTTTTCATCTCCTGCTTGTGACGTCGGCATATATACCTGAACTGTTGTTGTTGCCGTCGATCCTTCCGATGATCTGTTCAATGTAACTCTCTCTCTGACCCACCTTCCTATTCATAAACAATCCCTCTCCCGTTATACCTTTTCCTCCTGCTGATGCTATTTCTCTGCATTCGTGTAGCCAGAAATTAGTGTGTTATTTCCATTTCATTACACTGACCTTCAGTGTATATAGATTGAGCCTTTGCATTTCCCTTTCCAGACTGCCTAGTTTCCCTACACATTTACATTTATGACATTCCACGCTCCGATTTGTGTAATGTTATCCTTTCGTTGTTTATTCAATCTTTTTTCATAGTCTCCTCTCATTTGACCTCCTGGATATCCTTGTGGGGAACAAATTCGAACCTTTTCCAGTGGAGAGATCATCACTACACCCTATCAATCACAGCCCAGTTTTCCTGTGCATACACTTTAGGTGTCTCTAATGCACTTTTTTCCACTCTCTTTTGAATTCGTCATTCGTCTGATCACTTCTGATTCTTTCGCCTTTTAGGAGCAGTTTCCTGTAAGAAGGACAATAGTATGCCCAGAACACCACCTCCACGCTCCTTGACAAGACTATTGACAGAACGAGGGTTGCTCCTTGTGTGCAAGTTTACGCTGCCATTCTGATGACTTCTATTCAGAATAAAAGCAGTGGCTGTGATCGAACTCCCGACCCATGAGGTTTTGATTACTGCGCTACTCTTAGATTACGATGACTTTTTCTTAATAATGTAATATTTAATTGTACTAAAATACGACGAATTACAATATTTTACAAATGTTGGTGCGTAGCTTAACCATCATCAATGTTTCCTTCAAATTATTCACGTTAAGCAAGGAATTAATAATTATAAATGCACGACAAAACACTTTTCTGTAACTGGTTGTATGTTAAATTTTCAGATTAAATTTTCAAGAGACGACAGATGACAGACTCCAGGTGCATGAAAGTGACCGTCCTCGTTTGAGGTTGAAGGCATTCCTGGGCGAAGTGTCATCTTCAGTTGACTGATGTTCACCTTTTAATCGGGAGACCCATTCGTGACAGTGACTTCGGCGTAAAGAATCACACCCATAATCTGTTTTCGTAAACTCAAACGTTTCCTTAAGTGTTTGATTTTATTCAGATAACATTTAATATTGCCTTGCTGCACCCGTAAATCAGGTATTTGCAATAATCGTGATGGCTGGGTGTTGTGTGCTGTCCTTGGGTTAGTTAGGTTTAAGTAGTTCAAAGTTCTAGGGGACTTATGACCACAGCAGTTGAGTCCCATAGTGCTCAGAGCCATTTGAACCATTTTTTTTGCAATAATCTTCGCGGACTCTGTATCATCTTTCACTCGAACGACAATAACTCAGAAGCTAAACGAGATATCAACGATGTACAACCACATGGCTACAAGGGACGATGAGACCGCTGCGGTGCTGCCAATGATGATTCGCTACATTCTTTGTGTTGGGTGGTATCAGTTTTTTTCTCGTTTTTACCTAGACACGTTTCGCTGAAGTTACAGCAGCATCGGGCCGGTTTTTTATTTTCTTTCTATTGAATAACAAGAAAATAGGTCTTCACATCTGTACACATACACACTGATGGTGGCAAACTTAAGCAAAACATATGTGGGTAAAAAGAAAAATATATTTTTTTTCTCAAGGCGTATACTATGCAAAAACAAATTTATTTGTAACCAAACACGGACACAAGAGTGAACTTCAGCCTCAAAATGAACACTACACCCTTGTTCGAATGAAATAAAATGAAAGAACTTGTTGTTCAATTACACTTTTAATAAGGCTGAGTACTATTACCGTCTGTTACCCACACTAAATATCTGTAAAATATATGCTTTCACTTAGCGCTTTGTCTCATGTACGCCCTTCAGTTTAGAAATGCAGGGTTGCTGAGTTAAATATGGATGCGAACTGCAAATAATAGTGGCTACCATAGAGTAGGTGTAAACTTCCATGGTTCTCAAGATCACCGGCACCACGTAGTGGGTAGGATCAACAAACCCTTGTTAGTATTTGGTCGACAGGTTGAGAAAGGTCATGGTGCACAGTTCCTGACTGCCAGACAGTGCACATATGCCCTAGACTGAATACCAAACCTATCCAATGTATCTTGTGGAGTGGGGAGGTATTGTGGTCTGTCAGTAGGATGACGACGTGAACTTTGACGGTCTCCGCAATGCTATTGGACACTAGAAGCATTCCGCGGAATCATGTGGCACCATCCCCTTTCCTTTCCTGTCTCCAATCATCCCTAATATTATCATTCGAATGAAACTGTTAACCAAAAATTTACGATTATGGACTCGCGAGCATTTAGTTTAACACATCTACTTTAGAACTGCTTATGGTTATGATTGCACTGCACATCGAAAGCATGGGGCAGCCAGTCCTGTCCGTCACTGCTCAGCTGCTGCTCACGTCTCACGAATATTGGTCGACACTCAGGCCAACAACGCACATTTCGCTTGGTGGCATTCGGATGTGCTCATTGGGATTGATTTCGGTATGGCAGAGGAGGTCACCCCAGTTCATAAAAAAAGTAAAAGGGTGTGTGCACAGAATTACAGACCAATATCACTGACGCCCACGTATTGCGCATCCGGTAGACCTCAAACTTTATGTAGTTTCTTGGAGGGAAAAATGTTTTTTTCTCGAGGAATCAGCGTGGTTTCATGCGGATGAAACAGTTCGGCTATTTTTCAAACAGCAGATGCAGCTGAACAACTGATCATCGCTTCCGAGACGGGGAGGTGCACCGGCCCCGGATTGAATCCACCCCGACGGGGGTCGGTGTGCCGGCCAACCAGGATGTTGCTTTTAGGCGGTTTCTCTAATCCTACTTCGGAAATACTGGGCTGGTACCCAGTCTTGCCGCAGTTACATGTTTCGCAAACATTCAGAAAACTTTCATTCTGTTTCACATGATTAATACTGCACGCAGATAGTTATGGTACACATATTCTGTCCCAGGGGTAAAGGGGTGACGACAGGAAGAGCATCCGAGCACCCTTTAAATTGATAATACCAAATACTTTCATAACGATGCCGATTTCGCACTGATGCGGGACAAAGGAACAATAAAAAGAAGAAGAAGATGCAGGTGAACGATCGGAATCTGTCCTCGTAGATTTCAGACAGGTTTCGTAGACGGTACATTGTCGACTAATAGGCAATATACGATCATTCGAAATATCTTCGCAGACACGTTTTTGTTTGGATGAAATTTTGAGTAGTAGAAAACAATAAGTCATATCGGACGGCGAATGTTAAACAGAAACGAAACTAACATCGGGTGCGACCCAGCAAAGCGCAATAAGACTCTAGTGTTCTAAATAAACACAAACGATTTATCATATACCATCAGCAACACTACTAGATGCATTTCTCAACAAGTAAGCTGTAAGATCGTAAGGAAATGCGGGAAGACTAAAACAAAATTTCCACTTTGTCTAATTAACGGAATCTCTTTACATTCAGATAAATGCTAGATAGTTCATATAATAAAGAAAAGACATCTATAATATCCAAACACGAAACTAGCGAAGAACGCCTTGAGCACATCAGACTGTATTAGTATCTAGTTGTAACATTAAATATATGTATTAAATAGGATGATCACGCAAAAAGGAACAGGAACGGAAGACTTGGGTGTGTTAGAAAGACTATGGGAAAATGCAGTCCACCTATTAAAGAATTCGCTTACTATACGCTGCTGCGATCAGCTGTAGGGTACTGTAGCAGCGTTCTGAGTCCTTATCAAGCAGGTATGAAAATGGACACTGAACAAGATCAGACACTCGCTGCTAGGTTGTAAACACGACGGTAGAGCCTGATAAGTGTAACAGAGGTGCTCACGAAACAAACTGGTGTCTATGAAAGAAAGGCGACACTGTTCTGGTGAGACCCGGTTGGATACGTTGACAGAACCAGTATTTCTACGAAAGAGAATTTCGGCTGCTATAATCGGCCCCCCCCCCCCGCCCCCTAACAAGGGATCATGACAATAAAATGATATCGGAGCGCCGACAAACGCATGTAGATAGGTATTTTTCCCTCACTATTTGCGCGCATGGAATTTGGCATGAAATCTTTAACATCGTTACAAGGTAACCTCCCCGACGCATTGTACAGTGGCTTGCGGTCCATACAGGGTGGTCAGAAACAGTGTAAAAAGCTTGTAAGTGTTTTTCTGGGTAAATTGTGCTGAGAAATATCTGTTAAGAAAAAATCCGATAAGTAGCGCCGTTTCCGAGTTAATTGGCATTGAAGTTAACCAATCAGCCTGTTGCGCTCGCAAATTGCAGCGGCCTGCCCGAGATGGTGTCGCCAAACGTGTTCTTCGTTTGTTTCCCTAAAACCGAGCAAGAGAGCAGCACAAAAATAGGACATGGGACGGTAGTAAGGATATAAGCTGGACCAAAGGCTGAGCTGTCACGAGAGGTACCATTACGCTTTGAGAACTATTGGTACTAATTATATTTGGTGGGTCGCTTAAATTTTCACACACAACGGCCTGATTCGCTAACTTCAGTGCTATTTCACTCGAAAACGGCGCAACATATCGAATGTTCTCGTAGGATTATTTCTCAGCACAGCCTACCCTGCAACACCTTTACAAGCTTTTCAGACTGTTTCTAAACATCCTGTATATGTAGATGTCCGTGGAGTGTTTCTCAAACCACTCTGACACAATTCTGTTGTGATGGAGTGGTGCAGTATCTTAATTAAATTATAGGTCGACCTGCATGGCGTGGTTGGTAAACAAGTTGATGTATTTTATTCGGAAGTAGTTTTATATACCGACCATATGAGAAACATGGTAACAGACGTATAAAGGATTCCATTTCATTTAAAGATCTTCGCACGAGAAAATCTTCACCACATGCTTCAATTATTTCCTTTTTGCAAGCAAAACACATCGTCTCATATGTTTCCCGTATTCATTAGTGTAGACAAAAATTTTTCCATGTTTCGAGCGTCCATTGACAGCGTTTTTTCGCTAAGGCTAGTGACAGAGAACAGAGGAATTTGCGTGGAGCAGTAGCTTCCTTTCCACGTAGTTACAATATCGTTCTTATTCTTACGGCTGGGCACTAGTCCCCTTTCCCCGATTCAAGAAATGAAATACGTTAGGAACACTCAAGCCACCGAAGTGGCGTCCAACTGAAAAGCTTGCACCAGGCCACTGAGACACGTGAAATTATTATTAGTTTTTGTTGTCCAGCACTGAATAGTGAGTAACTTGCCGCGCTGTGACTCCACTATCCCCAGTTACAATGTGCGGTAGTTAACACTGCCCGTTGATACTCGCTGCGCTGGTTTCTCCCCGAAACAATATCTTGGCTATACTCGTATACTCTCGACACAGCTGGCGCGGAAAATGCGTATGACCTCTGCGACTTTGGGGATGTAGTGTTCCAAGCCTCAGGCACCCGCAATCTATTCGCAATCAAATGCACTGATACTGCGCGTCTTACCCATTTTGCGCTCAACTGTACAAGCCCTGCCGACATCTCAGTCTCCCAGCAGTCCGAGTTTCAGAAATTCGTGGTCGTAGCAACTTTCTCACCAGTGTAGCAGCTATCCCTGATTCAATTACCGAGCGAGATGACGCAGCGCTTAAGACACTGGAATCATATTCCAGAGGACTGTCTGCAGTTCCCTCTACGGCACGCACCGGGCCAGCTCGCTTAAAAAACAGGACTTAATAGAAAAACTTATATAAAATCCTACAAAACTGTGTTCTTTTTAGATCCTTTGGGCCGCTGATTGGAGATCCGACTCAGAAGTACAAAATAAAAAGTTGTGGAACAAATTTGGCGGATCAAAAATTATAAATTTAAAGAAGTCGAGTAAAATTTCGGGGATAAAGTATTGTGAGGTCCGTGGTAACGAATTAGAAGCCGAAATTGCCGTATTGCAATGTTTTATTCCATATTTTCCATTTCTGAATCGGAATCGGAATCACATTCACCTCTTGCGTCATTATCGCTATCAGGAGGGTCGCTGTCGGGTTGTCCGCTCTGTGATGGTTCGGAAAGCAGATCTTTTACCTGTGGAGGCATCTTTTTATCTTCTTTAATTGTTATTTTCTGGAATCTCGAGATGAGTGGATCCGAAGATGCCAGAAGCCCACGGAATTTGGCAGGCATCATTTTTCAAGGGGAACATTTGCGTGTAAAATCTTCTCGGTAACGCCAGGTATCGTTATTCCGAGCTTCCTGTGCCTTATCAGATAGCCGACCAATCGGCAATGGAGCAACTGCGATTATAGCTTACATGTGCACCAAAATTATGTGGACTGATATCGGCATCGTGCATTGTTCCAGAATATTCTGAGTTTGCTGAAGTTGGCACCGGACTTTTGAGAAATACACGTTTTTTCAGAGTTCTTAGTATACATGTTTTAGCCGGCCGATGTGGCCGAGCGGTTCTAGGCGCCACAGTCTGGAACCGCGCGACCACTACGGTCGCAGGTTCGAATCCTGCCTCGGGCATGGATGTGTGTGATGTCTTTAGGTTAGTTAGGTTTAAGTAGTTCTAAGTTCTAGGGGACTGATGACCTCAGCAGTTAAGTCCCATAGTGCTCAGAGCCATTTTTTATACATGTTTCAGTTCTAGAGTTCTCTGCACAAAATTTGAATAATTCTGCAGCATTTTGCGAAAAAATTGGTATTACTTGCAAGCTTACTACTTTCTTTTATAATCTGGACTTTAATAAAACTGGCAAGGTACTGTTAACCAGAACACAGGGATAAGTTGTGATCTAAATGACAATAGATATATTCATTCTTAACATCACAAGACAAAAAATTACTAAAGAACCGTCACACAAACATTTTCATTTGACAAACGCTTTCACTATTATGAGATCTATGGTGGACAAAGTAATCAGCTGGGGATCGATACACGACACTAACCAGAACACTAATCGCTTTATCTGACTTCATACACGTGAATCCGGGTTATGGCACAAAAACTACGCCAGCATCAAGCATCTATACTCTACTATTAAAAAAAAAAAAAAAGAGGAAAATATGGTTCGAAAGAACAGGGCGCTCAGAAAGATATACTTGAGTCCTATGCCGTATCAGCAAATACTTTACCCTCCTGCTGGTCAAGACGGCACACCACGATGCGTTCGGCGACTGAAGTCATGGATGACCGCAATCTGTTATTAATGGCGCGCGCCCGAAAAATACCAGTACGCGGTCTCGCGTTCGGTTCATTCGGAACGCAGGTATTTCCCTATGATCCTCTGAAACCCCGGTGGATTACAGTGTGCAGGTGGACCTGTTTGCTGGTCTGCCAAACGAATTCGACTCTGTGCCACAACTATGAGTGACGGAATATGTCAAATGTTTAGACGGCCGACTCAAGACAAATAAGTACATACACGCATCACTTGTTGTGTGTGTGATGTTAGAAGCAGTACCTCTGACGATTGAGAAGGTGACTGGCACAGGCTCTAGGTGGTACACTAGCAAAGGACACAAGTCTCACTGTTTAGGTAGACACCTGAATATCTTTACTAGCGAAGTGCCAGTGAAAGAGTGATCTCCTCTTTCTGTCCGCTTTCCTCAAATGGTTCAAATGGCTCTGAGCACTATGGGACTCAACTGCTGTGGTCATAAGTCCCCTAGAACTTAGAACTACTTAAACCTAACTAACCTAAGGACACCACACACATCCATGCCCGAGGCAGGATTCGAACCTGCGACCGTAGCGGTCGTGCGGTTCCAGACTGTAGCGCCTTTAACCGCTCGGCCACTCCGGCCGGCTCCGCTTTCCTCATCAGCTCAGTAGCAAAAGCCCATTTACATCTTAGACTTCCCCCACTTTAGCACAAGCCAACCACGAGCTGGAGTGCTGCATTCAAAGCTCGAGAGCGCCCCTTGGTCTGCATACACCAGTTTGATCAATCAAACATTTTAAAGTTAATTGTAAGAAAAGGAAAAGAAAAGATTCAGCTTCGTGCTCTCTTTCCCATACATTTACACCGTGTCTTTTTCTAACAACATGACCAGGATGGAACCACACCCCTCCTTAAAAAGCTTGTTATCTCCCATGTTCCGCATCCATTTTGAAGTTGAAAGGTCTCTGATGGATTCCTTTCATGTTAATTTCTTAAATCTGATGTCATTTACGGCATAAATTCCTCTTCTAAATTTACTGTGGTGTTTCTGACTATCTGGGAGGAGACTGAGCAGTAAAACGTGTTACTTTTACACATAAACAAGAACGATCTGTCACACTACTACACTTTAAAACGCAGTTTATATGTAATTCATGTCACACAGTCTCATACAGAACCTATATCCGCTTTCTTTTATATACTGTATATGATAAGATATGGTCATCCCCCTTCCCTTCTGTGTGAGAGGATGAATGAGCAAATGTATTTCTAGTTGAATGCTTGATGGTAGCAGACAAGCCTGTCTACTAGAGAACAGTAGGACCAACGTCGGAACAGGTAGCTACGCTTTCTAAAAGTAGAGAGGTTTCTATTCTTAGTATGGTCCTGTCCGACCCTTGTCATGTTGGTATAGGAAGCTGCCTCTCTGGTCACTTCCATTTGTATCTGTTAAGCACACTCGGTAGGGGCCCAGCTCAGTCCGTCCGCGGCGAGCGTCTGAAGTGGTAAGATCTCCGGCTAATCGCATCTCTGCTAAGTCCGTAGGACAATGGATTTTTTAAGTTCAGCCGAACTGAAAATTTAATCACCTTTATTTCAGGTTTAACTCTAAAATATCTAATGTTATCTTAAATTGCAACACAGTGTAATTCGAGTGTGAAGTTCATAATATCTTCCGGTAGTTGCTTTGTCACTACTTTGTGAGTATAGTGGAACAACGTGTTGATCAGTAACTCTAACTAAGATCATCAATCTTAAATGCGAATGTGCGTGAGATTATAATGTCTCGTCTTGACAATATTTTTCAATATAGCAACGTTTCTTTATGTTCAATCCACGTGGGGTGTACTTCGTGAGACCAGTGCCACGTGCTTATACAGTTGTTTGACCCATCAGGTTAATAGTAAGACGATAGTAACCTGTTCGAGGTTTTTCTTTTGTAAAATGCGTTTCGATGTAATTTATTTTAATTATCAAAATTATTGTGGAGCTACACTCTTTGTGTAAACCAAGTTGACCACGTGAAGCATGTGGTGTAAGCATCAAAGTAGTCCTCAGCTATTCTTTTCGGGAAGATTTCACAGAGAGTTAGTATGAATTTAGTATACCAGTGTGTGGTAATTTCATGAGGGACAGGATTGCACTAAGAACGTAACTTCTTTGGGTGAAACTTGAATCGGTTGGTTGTGGTTAATTTCCTCTTGCATATGATTCAACGTTCTTCTTGTATTATTTTGTGAATGCAGTGTTGTATGTAGTCTCTCAATCTTGGCTCCCTATTTGATGTGTTCCGTAAGATTACAAACTTACATTTACACAATCCTAAATAAGGCACCAGTTTAGTTATGAATCAATTTTCATATGCTGAAATTTTAACGGAACAATGATCAATGTTAAAATAAATGTCGAAATATAAACTGATTTATTTCTTTTTATTTAAATTGTCTTTATATATATATATATATATATATATATATATATATATATATATATATATATATATATCACCGGTTATCGTAAGATGAGTACTAAAAGATTATAATTAATGTTAGTCTGGTTGGGAATTTGGTAAGCTAGACTGGATACCTGGTGAAACAGTTGCGCAGTAATGCAAGGTTAACTTCCTCAGATAGCTCACAGCTTTTAACCCATTTTTATGGTCTTGAATATCAGCACCACTTTCAGAACAAATTAATGCAACAACATTACACATGGCGACCCTGTTCTGTGATTCCGCTAGACTCTTGAATCTCTGAAATGTTAGATTGCGAGCATTGTATAATCCTAATTTTTTTCCCCTGCAGTACTCAACCAACTTCTGCGTTGTTTCAGAGCAGACTTTGAAAAGATTCACGGCGTTGTTGAGTGGCGTTGTGTTGTTTGTCTTGTTTTGTTTTCTATATTTGTGTGTTTTAAATGTATGTGTTTTTTTTCTCGCTTGTAAATTGCACTGACTTCGATCAAAGATATAAATTTTTTTGCGTGTGAAAAAGTGCGTACTAGGTTTGGTACCTTTCGTGTGACTGTCGTAATTTTTGAGGGATATGTTTATTCTGATTAGTGTGTTGTGTACCGGGTATAAATTGAACTAATGAAGACACGTAACCAAGCTAAAAGTAGGCGGTCCAACAACTTAAGCAACATGGACCAAGGGGATAATTTGATTTCGAATATTAACACGTCGGACGGTTCCGAAAACGCAGTGGGGAATGCTTCAGAGGAAATGCAAAACAGGACGAGCGGCCTCACGGCAGAGACAGAAATTAATTTGCCTCCAACTAACCAAATTGATTTGGCAGAACTCATAAAGGCCTTATTGCATCAAAATAAAGAAAACGCAGAGAAATCAAAAAAATCGTTCCGAGAACAAAAAGAATCATCCGAAAAATCGATCGGAGAGCTAGGCGAACAAATGACGCAGAAATCTGAAAAATCGATCCGCGAGCTAGGCGAACAAATGACGCAGAAATCTGAAAAATCGATCCGCGAGCTAGGCGAACAAATAGACGAAAAACCTATCCAGCAGACAAATAAAGTCGACAGGTCGATGCAAATAGTGTCCGATGATATCTCACAAAGAATAAACAATCTGGCAAGTGAAATAAAAAGTGATATTATGAAAGAATTAGGCCGTACATTTGAACAAATCGATGATCATCTGCAAGACTTAGAATAGGGCAAGTGGAGTCGTGATGTGGAATCGAAAGAGAGCGAGGAACAGCTACTTAGGAATTTCCAAGCTCTGAGAGAAGAATGCCAAAAGGAATACCAGCAGGTACTCTCCAGG
The DNA here is from genome assembly GCF_021461395.2 of Schistocerca americana. NCBI lineage: Eukaryota > Metazoa > Arthropoda > Insecta > Orthoptera > Acrididae > Schistocerca > Schistocerca americana. The sequence continues at coordinate 463,866,677 of NC_060130.1, forward strand.
GGCCAGGAGGCAGAAACGCATTGTCCCGCATCCGTTGGCAACACAGTAGCGGACATCAATCAAGCGATTCACGCACTCGAACAGCAAGTAGAACAATTGAAGCAGACTGGGGCGGAGGACAACAGACAAATACATGATAAGATTGCGACATTAGCGGACATCGTTGGCACGATGAAGGTGACGGAGAGAGATAACAATACTACACCGGTAGCGGTCGTAGAGACCGAAGAAGTGCGTTCGCTTCTTAGATTTCAGAAGGGACAGTTCGAAGTGAACAGGCGGCACAAAGCTGCAACAGGCGAATTACAAGAATGCGTGGCGCATCTGGAATGCTGCATGGGGTGTGATTCCGAACTCGCCAATAGCACTAAAAATAGCTGTACGAACAGTGCAGAGAGGGACTCTGGCCACGAGGGAGATTTTGACGACAGAGAAGAATGTATTTTGAGGGGCAGACATGAGAAAAATAGAAACATTCAAGGGCCTCGCCGGGAGGAAATGCGGGGATTTGATTTCAAACATTTCCTTACGGTGAGAAAGTTTGAGGTATTTCGAAATTCACAAAAAGGAATACATCCACGAGCATGGCTCGAGCAATTTGAGTTCTGTCTTCCCCCCGACTGGGCAAGTTCACATAAGATAGAATATATGTGTGGCTATTTGGAAGGCGAACCGGCGATTCGCATGAGGTGGGCAGCGAGTCACTGCAACTCCACTCGGGAGTTTCGACAAGCCTTTCTGTCCGCCTATTGGTCGGAAGCGGCACAAGATAGGGTCAAGCATGGCATAATTATTCTGCCAAATTTGAACCAGTCTGGTTTCGGCAGCCCAGCACGCTTATTCGACCACATGCTGCAGGCGAATCAATTTCTATACGACCCATACGGGCCTGCGGAACTAATTAGGATACGCATCACCAAATTGCCGATGCACTTGCGCCACGTCATTCTTGCGGGACGCTGCAAAGAGGACGTGGAAACGTTTAAGACACTTCTCCAACAGTTGGAATACAATACAGGAGAATGTCCGCCTAATCAGGCACAAAGTTCTTACAGGGCACAGCAGCGCGATCGCAGTCGTGGCCGTAGTACTAATCAACGGCGTGACTGGTCGTCGCGACGCGATCAGAACAATAATCGGGACCGGCCGTATAGAAACTGGGGTAACAGTCGCGAACACGGGTAGAACAACGGAAATGATCGAGGACGTGGACAGGATCGTGAACGCAACAGTTGCGGCAACCAGAATCGATACTACGGTGAACACGGTGGGAATAGGATTGTAGGCAGAGCACCACATGATGTTGAAATTCGGCCGGCTAACCCAACACATAACCCAACAAATGGAAATGAACAAAACCGGCAATGACAAATGATCAGCGCAGAAGGCGCTCAGTCGGAACAAATGAGTGACATGGCAAATGAGTACATAGGGTGTATAGAGAGGAGAATGAATTGATTGGTTTACATTTGTGACATATGCATTTTGAATAAAATGTTGGTAAAAATAATGATAAAGATGTTTCTATGTGATTGATTGAAGTGATGTTTTTAGTTTTTTTTTTTTCTTTCCTTGTGCAATTAGGATTTAGGTTCGTTCAAATGTGAAGATAAAAGGTTTCTTTTTGAACGAGTGAAATGCTGTTTATGGTTTTTTGTGTAAATTGAAAAGAGTCGCTCCTGAGAGAAGCAAGATCTGTGTTGAATTAATGCAAATCTTAGGGGAATATCCGATCTGTGGGTATTATGGGTCTGGCAAACCCAGGTCCCCAGCTGTTAGTAGCCCTGTTTCCGATTTTCTGCTTTCATTGCTACTATCTATCTATTACTATTCTATATCTGTCAGTATAAATGAGGATCTCTTACTATAGGATGCGTGTTGTATGAATATTTTAAGATAGGAGAACTCTGAGAAAGGAATGAGTAAGTTTGGAATCTTGAAAACAGGATGCGATAATACCATTGTTTAACAAATGGCTTCCCAATATACGCTAATATGTTAATATTGATGATATATGTCTTTTTTGTTCTTTATAGCTGAGTATGTAAAGTGCTGTCTGTGGATTTCGTCAGTATATTGATTCCCTTCAAGGTGAAAGAAGAATTGTGGTTTGTGTAATTTACGTGGCTCTGAAATATTATTGTGGTAGTCAAATACGAGCAGTTTTTCAGCAAATGGAGAATGGAACAGAAATATGGATCCTTTCTGTAGTCTTGATTGATGTTGAGCCAGAGCGTGAAAAATTATTCTGCGTTAATACTTGCCCTAGGAAAGCGACGTTTATGTGTTTTGCTGATGCTGTAAGCATTCCAGCTTACTGTTTTCGCTGGTGTGGGATGCACTGTAACCTATATGAGTTGAGCTGAAGAAATTTCCCACTTGAAGGTAGAGGAAGATTAAATAATTTTGATAATGGGACCAAAGGAAAGCTTGGTTTAATGTAATAAGGATGAAACAAAACATTTGTCATTTAAACTACAGGAGGATTCGGATCGTTTGTGTCAGTTGTAAGTTCAATAGGATGTTAAGATGAAACTGTTTTACTGAACAGAGGAGACCACAATTTTGCCATTCATGGGAAATGAATCCAGAATAACCACCACAGGCGAAATAACTGATTTGGAAGCAAAGGGTAACTTAAAGAAGGAACGAAATGGGAGCAAAATGGGTAAGAAAATGTAGTATAACCTGTATGATGAAAATATTTTACCCTTCTCAGAGTCATCTGTGTGATTAATTCTTGTGATAACGTAATCTTAGATGAAATTGTCTTACTGTTTTATGTATGAACATATGAGTATGATAAATGTATAATTGCGAGTCTCTTATCAGGTGTGTCAACTGGTATAAATGTTTTGGCGTGTAAACCACCATTGTTCTTTTTACTGTGTATGTTTAAGGAAAGTTTCTCCATATTTATCATGTGACAAGACATATGGCGCGAGCGTCAGGAAGAGGACGAATTAGAACAATGTTGTAGTGGTATAAACACTGTGCTGAAGTAGCATTGAAGTAGCTTGTTGGATTAACTAGTAGTGGATTGAAGTAAAATTTTGAGTAATTTATGTTTATGGGTAGCTAGTTTGTAGAATAGACAACAGGTGTGCATGTGTGTGTGTAAATAAGATGTGAACCCTATGCTGTCCTGACCTATACTTGCACAAGGCATAATCCTATTCATTTTAGTGAATTAATAAGTAGCATTTGATTTATTAAAACGCAAGTGAACCACATTAGTGATGTGGATTTAGATATTATATTGTCAGTTCATAGCCGGCCGAAGTGGCCGTGCGGTTAAAGGCGCTGCAGTCTGGAACCGCAGGACCGCTACGGTCGCAGGTTCGAATCCTGCCTCGGGCATGGATGTTTGTGATGTCCTTAGGTTAGTTAGGTTTAACTAGTTCTAAGTTCTAGGGGACTAATGACCTCAGCAGTTGAGTCCCATAGTGCTCAGAGCCATTTGAACCATTTGTCAGTTCATTTAATTTTTATTTTTATACTGTCAAGTCATTTCACTTTTATTTTTTATATTGTCAAGTCATTTAATTTTTATTTTTACATTGTCAAGTCATCTAACTTTTTAATTTAAAAAATTAAGTCTCACTTTTGTCCTTAAAAATTGTGAAAGACAATACTAAGTGGTATTATGTATGACATTTTGTAATCATATAACTATGATGAGCAATTTCTGTGAATGCAGTTGAGAACGTGAAAGCGAACCGGCTAAACTCTTACCAGACAGCGGGAGCAGCGAGGAGGAGAAATACTTGTAAACAGGCGGGTTTCCCAGCAGGACACACTGTCAACCGGGCCACTTCGGGAGCACCGTCGACAACAAAAGAAGGGTACGTGGCAAACACTTTCCCTTACACCCGGAGCTAATGGCCGGCCGCACCAGTGCGACCCTTCGTGGAGGCGATGACCTGAGATGGCCAAGCGGTCCACCGCGCGGAAATCCATCTGCTGGCAACGCACCACACGCACGCGACCGTGACGAGACGGCCGCGGTGAAACGCAGAAGACAGGGGATAAAGGGGTGTGGGAGCCTTTTGACAGGTACTGTCCAGAGAAACTTGCAGACGTCAACGACGACTATCAACATTTCCTGGCAGATGCCCACTGTCAAGCGACAGTAAATCATGGTTCGATGTTCTCTGGTCGCTAAGGGTGGTACAAAGAAGAGCCATTAAGTGTCATCCTTGCCCAGGAATATCAAACCGGCGAGCCAGTTGAGGATAACTCAAGAATGTAACAAAACAAGGGGCGTGGAGCCTTTTGACACATACTGTCCAGAGAAACTGGCAGACTTCAATGACGCCTTCAACATTTCCTGGCGGATGCCCACTGTCAAGCGACAGTAAATCATAGTTCGATGTTCTCTGGTAGCTAAGGGTGGCACAAAGAAGAGCCATTAAGTGTCATCCTTGCCCAGGAATATCAACCTGGCGTGTCAAACGAGGATACCGCACGAATTTGACAACACAAACATGGAACCAAATCGAGATGTACGTGACATGGGCCACCAAGAGAAACTTCATGAGAGGGCAGAGACGGCGGGATTGCACGCAACAGATGGACAAAAATCCCTACTGACAGCTGTGGGCGACGAACCCCCCCCCCTCCCCCCCCTCGTATGTTGTGCCTCGGAACAGTGTAACTACTGAGTGTGCCAGTGAACAGTGATTGTATGGTTCTTAGTCCAATGCATATATGTGAGTTCTTTCAGAGAAACTATGATCGTGTATTTTGCAGGGGTTCGATTTATTGGTGTTTTTTTATTAGACTGACTCTTGTATTTTGCAGGTGTTTTATTTATTGGTGATTTTCTTTTAGACGTTGACTACTGTACTTTCAGAGCTGTTTTATTTCTCAATGTTTGTTTGTGTGTTTTGTATTAGATTTGTGATATTTTCTTTCGTAAATTCATTCCTGAGGCAATGCTTCGTTTATCAGTCAGATAGCTATTCATGCTCATTGGACTGTGATCGATTAGCCTTTGCATGGGGCATATTTATAGTGAGGAACCCCTTAAGGGTAACAATCACATAATTAATTGTAGTGTCAGTACAATGACACTGTGATCATTGTTTGCTAACTAACTGAAAGATAGTAGAGTGATTAAATTAGTGCCACAAAGTTATTTTAATTCTACAAATTATTAGTTTTATAAGATATAGAATTTTTTTGAGATAACCATTTTGTAAAACATGTTTTTTTCTCTTGTCAATTTTTTTTTGCTTTTGCGGATTGTGCATTGTAATGTTCTGCTTTATAATACTGATGTTATTTTCATATATTTTTTAATTGCTGTGGCACCTTTGCTATTTTCATAAATTTTACTCGTTAATAAACAGTCATAAATTTTCCTGTGATCAGTTGGCTCTTGCAATGAGCAAATACTGGTGAACTCCATAAGGTTAAAAACCAGAAATTGTTTTCATATTAATGACACAAGGACCACTGTTTTTACTTGCTGACCGAATTAGGACTACGCTATCTTTTAAATAGGTGTTACAGATTGTATTTTTTTTTCTCTTTGAAATTAGTAGATTCTAAAGATGTGTTGAAATTATTGTGTTTTAGCAAGTAGCTGGTGACCTTTTGCCTTTTCTTTACATTTTGGTTTAAGTTGGGTGTGAGAAGCCTGCTTGGGAATGTCCTAGCATGGCCAGAAAATTCCCTGCACAGTCTTTTCCTGGAGCGCTGGGGTTATGAAAGGTCTCTGTTGGATTCCTTTCATGTTAATTTCTTAAATCTGTTGTCATTTACGGCATAAATTCCTCTTCTAAATTTACTGTGGTGTTTCTGACTATCTAGGAGGAGACTGAGCAGTGAAATGTGTTACTTTTACACATAAACAAGAACGATCTGTCACACTACTACACTTTAAAACACAGTTTATATGTAATTCATGTCACACAGTCTCATACGGAACCTACATCCGCTTTCTTTTATATACTGTATATGATAAGATATGGTCATCCCCCTTCCCTTCTGTGTGAGAGGATGAATGAGCAAATGTATTTCTAGTTGAATGCTTGATGGTAGCAGACAAGCCTGTCTACTAGAGAACAGTAGGACCAACGTCGGAACAGGTAGCTACGCTTTCTAAAAGTAGAGGGTTTTCTATTCTTAGTATGGTCCTGTCCGACCCTTGTCATGTTGGTATAGGAAGCTGCCTCTCTGGTCACTTCCATTTGTATCTGTTAAGCACACTCGGTAGGGGCCCAGCTCAGTCTGTCCGCGGCGAGCGTCTGAAGTGGTAAGATCTCTGGCTAATCGCATCTCTGCTAAGTCCGTAGGACAATGGATTTCTTAAGTTCAGCCGAACTGAAAATTTAATCACCTTTGTTTCAGGTTTAACTCTAAAATATCTAATGTTATCTTAAATTGCAACGCAGTGTAATTCGAGTGTGAAGTTCAGAATATCTTCTGGTAGTTGCTTTGTCACTATTTTGTGAGTAAAGTGGAACCACGTGTTGATCAGTAACTCTAATTAAGATCATCAATCTTAAATGCGAATGTGCATGAGATTATAACGTCTCGTCTTGACAATATTTTTCAATATAGCAACTTTTCTTTATGTTCCCACGTGGGGTGTACTTTTTGAGACCAGTACCACGTGCTTATACAGTTGTTTGACCCATCAGGTTAATAGTAAGACGATAGTAACCAGTTCGAGGTTTTTCTTTAGTAAATTGCGTTTCGATGTAATTTATTTTAATTATCAAAATTATTGTGGAGCTACACTCTTTGTGTAAACCAAGTTGACCACGTGAAGCATGTGGTGTAAGCATCAAAGTAGTCCTCAGCTATTCTTTTCGGGAAGATTTCACAGAGAGTTAGTATGAATTTAGTATACCAGTGTGTGGTAATTTCATGAGGGACAGGATTGCGCTACGAACGTACTTCTTTGGGTGAAAATTGAATCGGTTGGTTGTGGTTAATTTCCTCTTGCATATGTTTCAATGTTCTTCGCGTGTTATTTTATGAATGCAGTGTTGTATGTAGTCTCCCAATCTTGGCTCCCTATTTGATGTGTTCCGTAAGATTACAAACTCACATTTACACAATCCTAAATAAGGCACCAGTTTAGTTATGAATCAATTTTCATATGCTGAAATTTTAACGGAACAATGATCAATGTTAAAATAAATGTCGAAATATAAACTGATTTATTTCTTTTTATTTAAATTGTCTTTATATATATATATATATATATATATATATATATATATATATATATATATATATATCACCGGTTATCGTAAGATGAGCACTAAAAGATTATAATTAATGTTAGTCTGGTTGGGAATTTGGTAAGCTAGACTGGATACCTGGTGAAACAGTTGCGCAGTAATGCAAGGTTAACTTCCTCAGATAGCTCACAGCTTTTAGCCCACTTTTATGGTCTTGAATATCAGCACCGCTTTCAGAACAAATTAATGCAACAACATTACAAAGTTTCCAAGGAGCGGCCATAAACTCACTGAAAGCCTCGTGTCTTCACAAATATGTTTTGTAACAGAGTCTGGACGTCTGGGCACCAGTGACCTGTCCCACGGAAATTCGCAGAACACTCACATTTGTCTTGTCGGCTTTCTGCCTAACAAGGGCCCATCCTCTGCGTTATTGCCGGTCTACAAAGCGCTGGTCATTGCAGCGCCGACTTCTCGACGCTACTGAGTCTACCTGGACGCGAATGCTGACCGACTGGCGCCATCCAAAGTGTCTGCACAATGAGACCACGGTACTGAGACATCCGGAAATATTTCCACCCAGGTTCCGCAGAAAGAACGCGCTTCCCTCGGCCCACCATCTTTGTGCTTTAACTGCAGTCGTTTACTTCGGCACCCTATTCCTTGGAACGCAGGTAAAGCTTACCGTTATTCCTTCCCTAGAGCACACAAGCAAGGATATTAACTACTGCCACCATTTCGTCATAATGTATGAAGTCAAATCGTAATAAAGATCATCTTCCCTAAGAACATGAAGTGGCATAACACCAAATCCGAAGTGAGAGTGACCTGCAATCTCTCACATGGGGAACTTTTAAACTTGTAAAAACTTATTTGCCAACTTGCAAAAAAAAATTATGGTCACAATTCCGTATAGCTCCCCAAAAATTCAACGGGTAACCTAATGACATTATTTGTGTAGGTAACAGCTTATGAGATAATTGCAATTATGAGGGACTAATTTTCACTATGTGGCAGTGCCACTCGGTGCAAAAAGATGGTCCACTATAAACGTTCAAATATGTGCACGAAAATACATTTCAGCTCATCAACTATTTTATTAAGGTAGTAGGAGATCCATTTACAAAAGTGGAGCAGCACAGACGACATTTTAAAGCCAATGATTTCGAATAAAATCGGTAGTAGTTTAGCATTAAGTCGATATGTGTCGTTACACAGGTTAAAAATGTTGTAAACATACTTTCTGGAGCTCTGCCCCTCTTATTTTATCCTGCCAAGTAGACAGGCTCACGTCATATATTAAACAGGCCATACAAACAATATCTGAAAAATGTCGTCCGATTTACTGCTAACAGTCAACTACCACGGCACGTATCATATCAATATGAGGCTGGAATGACAGCACGGCACTGGACGAGTATGCACCAGGGCAATCTACACAAGATATCGTGGGACAAAAGTTATAACGTGCAGGTTTTGAAGAAAGTTGGCCCATTGTGCGGCAGTCCAGCTTTAGGTTGTCTGTGGTTTCTCCAAATCCTTTCAGACAAATCACGCAAAGCCGAGTTTGTATTCCCTTGCTAATGATATCTTTGTCGTAGGGACGTTAAACACTAATCCTCCTTCTGTCTGTCTAATTCTGTTCCTCATGAGCGAAACAATGCTTCACTGTGTTTTGCAAAGGATATAGAGTAAATCACTGTTCCCCTGTGGTTTCTCAGATTTAATCTACAATCGCATGTGACAACTTTTTAGCAAGCGTCTAACTACATTATCAACATGTTGTTAAATCAATGTCAAACTGATGTCATTCCATGAGATGGTAAAGAAGTGTGTTTCATCCTTTGGTAGCAATTTCAAATAAATAATTGTTATGTGTAATAATAGACTATAACTCACACGGGCTTCTCGATGTCACTATGAAAGAATGTCTGCTTTAGGACTGATCGTAATTTCAAACATTTTACAACGTGCATATTACCATTTTCATAATCTTCGATAGGTGGGAATGTATACTAATATTCAAGCTGTTCTGAACACTCCCTTTATAAAAGTCACATGGATCATTGGCGATTATGCAAACAAACTAAATATCAAGCGCCTAGATTCTAAATTGCTTCCACTGCCTGCGACGGCGCACAACGTGGACCAATTCGTCACTGATTGTCGTATCCTGGCACTTCAGTCAGCCATCAGTGTCGTTCTTCTGGACGCGCACTCTCTTTTTCTCCTAATAGAACATCTTTGCCACCAAAAAGGTCAGACGTGTGCTCCAAAGGAAAGTTAACAGAATAGGAGTTCCTACTGGTTCATTTCATTTCACTAATTTACGAACTCAAGAATACACAATCATTACTACTTGCTGGGGAAAAGAGAAAATATGAATGTGTTAAATTTTGTTAAAAATTGTTATTAGTGAATAAAACTTAAATGTTTTTCTTCTTTATGCACGACACATTACATGCAATGTGTAAAGTTATTATGGAAGTGACTGACAGAGCATTTGAATGTGATTGTACCATTTACAATACATTGTTTTACTGAATTATATACTAAATTTGTCGTCAATGAATAAAGCATAAACATTTTTTTTTGTTTATTAGATGCTTACACTTGATATGGTTCAGGAAAATTAATGGATAAAGAATGAACCATTTGAATGTGATTGTGTTGTTGACAATTTCACTGCTCTAGAGAGTTGTCAGGCTCCACCGTACTCGTACATATTGATGTACCAGATCCATATAACCTGTTACTGTAGCATTAGTCTCTCTCTCTCTCTCTCTCTCTCTCCTCCTCTCTCTCCCTGTGTGTGTGTGTGTGTGTGTGTGTGTGTGTGTGTGTGTGTGTGTGCGCGTGCGTGTGTGTTTCAGAGAGAGAAACTTAGAGCGCCACAGTCACCCACGTGATTAGCGCTTTGTAATAAGTAATTCACGTTCCGTCATGAGAGGCTGAATACGATGTTATTAAAAATCGAAGATACTACGGGTACTTTTGAACTCCAAGAAATGATTGGGCACGAAGAGAATGAAACGAGAAGGACGACATATAAGATTCCGTAGAGTGACAAGAAGAAATAGAAGTTCCGCGTGAATCATTGTAGCTTTAGTGCTGCACGCGATTTCATCTTCCGCAGTACGGAATAAAAGCAAGGCGAACAAATACACTGTTAAACCGGAGCTATGAATTCTATCGCCCCTCTCGGGGAACAACACAATGGAGGCCGCTAAAAGATTTCGTGGTATTGATGAGGCGCTCTCAGAAATGAAACTTAACGGCGCAACACTTATTCTCGCGGGCCGCAACGTCATCGGTGTACAAGTAATTCAATTCTAATCGGAGCCGGAGCATCGTGCAGGAGGAATAAACTAGACGTCACCACCTTCCGCCTTATTAGCCTAGCTAATGAATGTGAAGTAGAACTTAATGGTACGTGACTTGACGGCAACAAGAAGCCAGCGGGGGTTAGGATGGGCCGCGCCAGTCGGACCGCCGGGAACGGAGGAGGCATTTGAAGGGTCAATAAATTTCGGGAGGATAAAAAAGGCCGACCGGCCAAGAAGGCGAACCGTGAATCAGGCAGCAGCGCGACGCAGCCCAGAGGTGTTTCTGCACCGTCAAGGATCCTCACCTCGCAGATAAATGATGTTTGTAGTGCGGGCTGGCCCGCGCCTGCTCAATATTTCAATAATGCGGGCCGAGGCACGGCTAACATGTTGCGGCGTGGAATGCCGCAAAGCCACGGGAGCTCACTAGGCAGCCGCCTCATCTCAGGCCCCGTTCTCGTCTGGAATGTCTTGGAAAATCGTCTAGGATTTATCTATGGCTCTCCCATACGGGAGCTGTAAAATCTTAGAAGCTTGTACTGAATGATGTTTTCGTATGCATAGAGAAGTAGAGTGATTATTGAATTATTACAGGGTCGTATTCTGTCTGATTATTCTGTATCAACGGAGAGAGCAAATAGTACTTTTGTCTTGGCTCGGTGTCAGAGTGGTCAAGTGCCTAAGTGTCTGACTACAAACACAAAAGTTTGGGTTTCAACCCTCTGTCGGTCCTAATACTTGTTACTTACCCTATTACTCACCTCTGCCGATGTCGGTCGTTGTGGTCTCTGTCCGTTCTTGTCTGCCGTGTTTTCAGAACGGGGACCTCAGACCTGGAGCAATTTCTTACCCGACGTTGGCCATAGTATGCTTCCATTTATAAGGTTGGCTCTAAAAGTAAGGTGGGAGTGGCATACGACTCCTTCAGTTCCTCTACTGACACATACCATACGTTTGCACTGGGGCTGGAATCGTCTACCTACACGGCGGAGTTACTGGCCACCAGAGAGGCTATTAACTATGGCACGCAGACCATCCGGCTCGTATTGATCCTCACGGAGTACCAAAGTGTGTTGCAGGAACTACAGCATCCGGCGTTTGATAAAGAGACTAAGACGCGCAGAGGATGGGACATTGAGCATTGACGTCCGCTTACTTTGGATAAAAAGTCATCAAGGTATTCTCCATAATGAAACTGTCGACCACCTCACTAAGAGGAGCATTACGAAAGAAGAGTTCCGGCCAACATCAATCCCTTATATGGATTTGAACTCGACAGTCAAGAAAGCTGCTTATCACGTCTGTAACAGTAAACCGCACCTATCCCAGCACTACAAGGGCGGCCATCTGATGGCCATACAACCGAACATCTCTTTTTGGCCACAGTGCAACAAGATGAAGCTTAATAGACATCATGTGACCTCTCTCATCAGCGTGAGGCTTGGACACGAGTGTTACCCCGTCCATCTGTACCGGTTGAAAATCATCGCTTCTGGTTAGCATAATCAGGAAACAACGGCGGTGGCGGATCTGAACCATGTCATACTGGCGTATACCAAGTATTCGGCCGCACAGGCGGTCCTGTACAAGAAATTGGTTGCGAGTGCTATCTCCTCCCCACAAGTGTAACTGCTTACTTCACCGATTCGGTACACATGAGGTGACAAAGTTCATGGGGTACCACCTAATATCGTTTCGGACCTCCTTGCGACCCTAAGGAAATATTGAGCCATGCAGCCTCTATAACCGTCGATAACTGCGAATGTGTTGCTGCTGCAGTATTTTGTGCACGAACTGACCTCTCGATTTATGTCCGATAAATGTTGGATGGAATTTGTGTCGGGTAAACTGGGCGCTCAAATCAGTCACTCAAATTGTCCACAATGTTCTTCAAACCAATCGCAAACATTCGTGGCCAGATGACATGGCACATTGTCATTCATAAAAATTCCATGGTTGTTTTTCGGAACAAGATGTCCCTCAACGGCTGCAAATGGGCTCCAAGTAACCCAACATAAATATTTCCAGTCAATGATGGGTTCAGCTGGACCAGAGGACCCAGTCCATACTATGTAAACACAGCCCACGCAATTATTTAGCCACCACCAGCTTGCACAGTGCCCTATTGACAATTTGGATCCATGACTTCGTAAGGTCTGCGCCACACTTGGACTCTACCATCTGTAAGCAGGCTGTTTAGGTTTTCTTATTGGTAACGTCACATGGCGCTCTGTATGAAAATCACTAGCTGTGCTGTGTGCAGTCTGTGGCTGGTTAGCATTGTTGTAATATTCGCCATTGTAGTGTTGGGCAGTTGGCTGGTAACAGCGCGTAGCGTTGCGCAGTTGGAGGTGAACCGCCAGCAGTGGTGGATGTGGGGAAGTGAGATGGCAGAATTTTGAGAATGGATGATCTGGAGGTGTGTCCATCAGAAACAGTACATTTGTAAGAATGGATGTCATGAACTGCTACATATATTATGACTATTAAGGTAAATACATTGTTTGTTCTCTATTAAAATCTTTCATTTGCTAACTATGCCTATCAGTAGTTAGTGCCTTCCATAGTTTGAATCTTTTATTTAGCTGGCAGCAGTGGCGCTCGCTGTATTGCAGTAGGTCGAGTAACGAACATTTTTGTGAGGTACGTGATTTGTGAAAGGTATAGGTTAATGTTAATCAGGGCCATTCTTTTGTAGGGATTATTGAAAGTCAGATTGCGTTGCGCTAAAAAAATGTTGTGTGTCAGTTTAAGCACAGTCATGTACAATTTTTCTAAGGGGACGTTTCACATCAGCTCTTACCGATTTGACCAGGTCACTGTTTTCGTTTCGTCTAGTGTCCAACCGATATTGTCCCGAGCCCAGGACAGGCGCTACATGCGATATATTGCTGTTAGTGAAGGCACTCGCGTCGGTTATCTGTTGCCGTAGTCCATTAATGCTAAATTTTGCCGCACTATTCTAACGGATACGTTCGTCGTACGTCCACATTGCTTTCTACGGTTATTTCACGCAATGTTGCTTTTCTGTTAGCAGTGACAATGAGAGGTGGCATGAGCCCCCTCTCATATTTCTATCTTAC